>NW_026515922.1:0-87381 GCF_023601865.1 Aspergillus affinis | reverse complement strand
TACCCCCCCTTAAACACCCCTGCTGTAAAATCCTTCGACAAATTTCTTACCTTGCACATGCAAATATTTTCCCCTTTTTTTTTTTTTTTTTTTTTTTTTTTTTTTTTTTTTTTTGACGTCGAGCCTGCCATTCGGACCACTGATGATCATGATACCCCTGCATAGATGCTGGACACTAGAGCTCAATTGTTTTTGTTTCTTTATTTTGCTTGCTCCAACAGTCTATTTTCCCAGAATTAAAAAGTCGCGTTGACATCTCCCCTCCCTTCTCATCCGTCAATCGCTATCGATATTTAGCTATCTATGTCAACCTTTTTCTTCTTTCTTTCTCAATATATTGATTATAGAGACAGTTGGTGGTTTCTTATATCTTTTCTTCTTTTTCGAACTTTGCTTTGTTTTTAGAAGATTTTATCTGCTTGGACGAGATAGCCTGAATGGATCTTAGGGATAGACGCTTGCCAATATCAATAACTTTTTGCCCTATAAAACCTGTGTCACGATTGGGCGCGCGATAAAAAAATTGGCTTGCAAAAACAGACTCTCCCCTAATAAGCTGAACCACATGACGAACACGCCTGAAAGGCTGGTATAACAAAGATGAATTGCGTGAAAATATAGGTCAAGTCTAGAGTCTTCCATCTAAACTGCAGATGACGGCGCCTCAATCTAATTTGATTCCCTCCGGCTATACAGGTATCATACACAACCAGATGCTGACCCTTTACTTACGCAGAGCGTCTCTGATGGGCGAATCACCCCGGCGGAAAGAAGCTACAAGTCTCTCGTTAGCAACGCGGGCCCCAATCATGCCACAATAGCGAGGGGGGTAATCCCTGCCATCGAGCTACCCGGGATATCAAAACGTACAATCAGCCTCCTCCCACGCACGTCCGGCACCGAAGCCCAGACCAACCCAAGCGGGCCAAGCCCTCCGCTTGAACAGGAGCACCGAGAAGACAACACCGAAGGACAGACCGAGAGAAGAGCGGATGATCATGGAGGAGATGGCGCGGTCCCACTATAATTATCGTAGCGATAGACAGTTCCGTATTAGCCCGAAGCTCAAAACGTTTTCGAGTGTGAACGAGTCCTCCTTGTCTTGATTGTGATCGCAGGCTGCGCGGACGGCCATTGATGCAATTGATAGGGTTCTCATCGAGTCGAAATCAAAAACCATTGGGCGTAAACAGTACCTTTTCGTTCAGCAAGGCCTCACTGACGGGCTTAGTGGCCCGGGCCACAGGCTGGGAACCGTTGTTGTCGGCCATTGTGATAGATCTGCGATCGGGGCGTTAGTTCGGACCTCAGAGACGAGAAAGGAACGGTGAACCAACAGTCTGCGATAGACGGCGGAGGAAGAAACAAAAGCAGACGAGAGAGGGCAGAGAAATGCCAATGGAGAGGGAGCAGATAGGGAGAAGCCGACGATGGAAGCGATCGGGAAAGGTCGAGCTCTGCCGGGCCAAAGGCGGTCGGGGGGAAAAACCCAGCCTTGGCTTGTTTCTGGCGTCACGGGCGCGCCTACTTTTTTTTCCCTTACTCCTGCTCCACGGATTATGTCGACTTGAATAATCCCCGGTCACTCTGGATACTCACCGATCGGACGGCTCTAGATTGTTCATTCGATCGTTCTCCGAAATGCCGTCTGTTGCGGAGGTGGGTTTTTCTTTTCTCCTGTCGTTCTTTCCAACGTTCTTGTGTTCTGCTCTCTATCACGGGGGTTCTTGAAAAATGTATATCCGACTAAATTGTACTGTGTTCTATACAGCGTCCACGCTCGTCGCAAGAGGCCCTACTTCGACTCGAAAAGGGCTCCGGGTCTCCGTCCGTTCAGCTCAATGAGGCCGCTCAGATTATTGGACTAGACCTGGCCCTATGTGCCAGTCACCCCGAAATCAACCGAACCCCTCATATCCAGACGAAGGCCGCCCCGAAGGAAGAATGGGTACTGCGATGGCTGTTGAAGAAGTTGAAGGCGGGCAAGAACTACCGTGTCGAACCTGCCTCGTTTCTACTGTTGCGACAGCTCATCGATCTGATCCCCCCGAAGACGTTGGCGATCACGTTGAAAGACCAGAAGTTCTTGGGCATCATCAGCAACGCAATCACCGACTTGGAGGACGACGTTTTCGCCGGACTGGAGAATGGTACGACAGAGTTTCTTCGCTCGGATTCGGATTCGAGCAAGACCCTTAGCGATTCGACGCAGGACGCGGGGAAGTACGATAAGAAAGGGACGAAAAGGAAGAGGCCTGGTGATGGAGAACCGGATGCCATGGACATCGATGAACAGCCGCAAACGCCCACTTCGTGTTTCTTGACCTTCATTCGGGCGCTGGATTGCTTGTACAGCTTGGTCAACTTGACTAGTCGGACGCTGGGTATTGAGGAAGTGGCCAGCGCTCACCTCAGACATGCTCTAAAGGGGGAACCTGAATCGATTGCTTTAACGTTAGGCAAATCATTCAGGGTGGCTGCTGTGGCTACGAACCAGTTCTCTCACGCGCGAAAGACAACCGATCTGCAGCATCTTCTGTATGTGCTCCCGGCAGTCCTGGAGCTGTGGGAACTGAGGTCTTATCGCCGGAATGATTCAGACAGTGGTTCGAGTAACGTAAGTTCCGTAACTGGAGGCTGGCAATAGGATACTCGGGATGCTAACAGTTGTTAGGAATCTTTCGCCAAGGTTTGTTTCCAGAGTGCGTTGAGATTACATCTCTGCGTGCGATCCGTCCGACTAGATACCGATGAGAGAGCCCAAGTTCTGCAGGGGGTGGAGCGATTAATTGCCCTTCATGTGGTACTGCCAGCGCGAGCAGCATTCTACGACCGAGGAGGCTCTGGTATAGATTATTCGGCGAGTGAGCCGGACTGGAGTCCAGTCAAACCCGTTTCGGACACTTTCAAGCCGATTTTGTGTGGCATCGATTCTACTGGTGCCACTGGCGAAAGCTCAAACACTACGACAAAGACGCTATGGAAGACTGCAGAATTGCTACCCGAATTCTTTGACATCGCGTCCCGTTCGGTGCCTAGGGACACCTTCCGTAGACAGACGCACGAGGGTCCATGGCTAGAGACGCTCTTTGTGGCTGTCGCTGAGCTTGCATATTGGGTTGTGAAGGCGGAGAATGCGAACATTTACCTTCCAGAGTTTGTCGGCATTCTTGAACGTCTTTTCCGCGTGGTCCTCTCGCGAAACGTGCAGCTGTCTCTTCATACATTGCTAACGCATGCCGTGTATACGGGTCTGCTTAAGGATGGCCTGGCGCAAGTTGAGTGGAGCCTCACGGCGCTGCTTATTGATTTGGGTGCCGACATCTTTTTGCCGAACTCTGGTTTGCCGGATTCGACCAAACTCCTCAAAGCACTACTTGAGAAGATTCACTTGCACTGGCGAAGTGGTGTGTCGCGCACTCATGAAAGTTATGAAGTCATCAAAACCGGCATTGTGGTTCCTTTGTTGCGCGGATTCGTAGCCGCCCGTGATTTGGCAACATTCATGCAGTTGTGGACTAAGCAGCTAATCAGTATCGAAGAGGCCCGATCGCAAGACAGCAATCTCAGCCTTTTCTCCGTCTGGGAGGATGACGATGTTTGCAACATTTACAGTGAACTGATGCGCAATCCTCTAACTCACGCACATGCTGCAGTGCAGATGCACGCCGCGGCCACGGAAGTCAAGGGCAAGGATGGGAAAATCGCGGCTACGCCTTCTGCCTACGCTCAGTTTTTGATACTAGAGGCGGGTCTTAGAAGTCGCACATTGTATTCTACGGCTTCAAATGAGGACTTGGACGTCGTCATCGAGACGTTGGCCTCTACCATGCCTTCAAAACAGAGCATTCATTGGAGGTGGCGGCTCTGGAGACTTGTCCGAAACCTCCTCGAAAACAATGGTCAATTCGCCGATGGAAGCCGTGGTGCTACGATCATGGGATTCACGGATGCGGCCGCAAAATCCATCCGGCGCCATCAAAAGGATCAGGTGCAGAAGCCGTGTGCTCCTCTGGAGTGTT
Organism: Aspergillus affinis; assembly: GCF_023601865.1. Lineage (NCBI taxonomy): Eukaryota > Fungi > Ascomycota > Eurotiomycetes > Eurotiales > Aspergillaceae > Aspergillus > Aspergillus affinis. The sequence goes on along the minus strand of NW_026515922.1, from coordinate 83,359 downwards.
TTGAGGCCTACAGATTTACCCTTGCCTCGGTTAAAGCATCTCCCGAATCAAACAATGTCGACAAGTTCAACACGGTCACAAAGGACGTCGCAGACTTCCTTCAATCGAGCTCCGCCAAGGATGCTCTGCAGTCGATGGACTCACCGTGGGATGGTCGTGCAGAGACTCTGACTTCTCCCATAACTCTTTCTCTGGCTTACTTCCTGGCCATCGTCCGGAATCCGGAAATTTGGCCTGTTATCGAGTCGGACACTCGCCGGTCTTTGCTCACACATGTGCTTACCTTGGCGACATCACAATATGATTCATCGTCGTCCATTTTGGAAACCACCCCGGCCGGAGCACGATTCCTGCAAGCCTGGGTGAGCGTTGTTTGCCACGAGTATCTCTTCAACGCTCCTATCATTGTCGCAGACTTGATCCACGTGCTCACGGGACCCGTTAAAGAAGCCACTTCCAATCGCCAGCTATATGTCGAGAGTCTCCAGAGGATCCCAGCCCCGCTCGTCACTCGTCGCCAAAGAGCGGTCCTCTTGGATCTGATGCAAAATGTTGTTTTGCAGGAAGACAGTACGCCAGAAGTTCTCGTGGGATTGCTGTCCTTGATGGCGAAGCTAGCCGACATGCCCAAGACTGCAGCCGTTCTCACCAGCGACTGGGAACCGATGTGGACTGTGGCTAAAGCCGTTTCCTTGCGAGGAAGTGACGCTGACCTCCAGATCATGAAAGCGTTCCGCAACCTGCATCGAGCCGTCGTGGCGAAACTACTGGTCTTGTCCGAGGACGATCGCCGCAAAATGTTCAAGAAGATGTATCGAAAGGTATCGTCCAAGGCTTCCAAGTTGCGGTCCATCGATCGCGACTCGATGGACTGTTTTTTCATTAGGATATCTCTGTCCCAGCTCTGGCTTCACCGCAAGAGCCTTTCCGGCGTGTTTGACGAGGAAGAGCTGGCCAGCTGTCGGCACAAGGTGTTTGAACTTGTTGTCGCGGAGGTGAAGTCCGTCAAGGACAAATGCAAGAAGCAGAAACTGGAGGAGACTATTACGCTGATTAAGATCCTCGACGCCCTGGAGGACTTCGAGGACTTCGCTACTGATCACACGGAGGTCGAAAAATTCCTATCCAAGATCGAGAGCTACGTGGAAAAGTCCATCGACTCCGGCTCCTCGCTACGACGACTGATTAGGCGCCGCGTTCTCGCCGGCCGTGGATCGGACAAAAGCATTGCGCTCCCCGTCATTCAGTATGCCGAGGCCCTTCCGCTGCGGCACATGTATGGCGAGGAACAGCATCTCTTTATTCGGTCAACGAGTGCCAGATTCCGCTCATTGTCGTCGGACGAGCTTACTCGGGTGATTCGCGATATCCGAGAGCTTGGGTTCCTCGGAGACAGTGCTGAATACCACCTGCTTATCTGCGGGCTAGCCGTGGCATCTCTGGCTCCCATCGAAGACAAGGACAACGATACGGCCAAGGAGCTGTCGCTCTTGTGCACCGCCGTGACGGAGTCGGTGTCGCGCAGCAAATCGATCGAGCAATTCACCTTCGGCACCGAGTGCCTGGATATCCTCTTGCGGAACCACACGCGCTGCATCAGCCAATGGAATATCGATAGCCTGCTGGCCTGCGTTGCGGTCTGCGCGTCCAAAGCCGGGCCACGGATCAACCCGGAGTACTCGGCCACGATCTACATTCGACTGTGCCGCATCATGGGTGCTCTGCTGGGCATCCATCGACAGAAGCTGGGAGGTCGGTTCCACCTGATCCTACCCGCGATGCAACGACTGCTGAACTGCCTGTTTGCGCGGTCCCGCAAGCGAAGCCGGTCGATGCTTTCGGAGAAGCGACAGGCGGAACAGCCGTTCTGGCTGGCGTCTCTCGACGCAGCACACGCGGTGCATTTTACGCGACTGCTGACTTCCCTGTGCGATCCCACGGTGTCGGCGGTGTCGCGACCGACGCAATCGGGGGTGGGCTACGAGGGCCTGACGGACCAGACGAAGAAGGCCAAGCGGATTGCGGGGCAGTACCTGCAGTACCTGATCATGGAGTATGCGCAGAGCTCCTTACGGGGGACGCTAGCGCCCGAGGTTAAGGCGGCGATCATGCCCGGCTTGTACTCGGTGCTGGATGTGATGTCGCGGGAGACGATGCGGGCGCTGAACGCAGGACTGGACGTGTCGGGACGGGCGGTGTTCAAGGGATTGTACGATGATTATATGAAGTTTGGAAAGTGGAACCAGGGGTAGATAACTAAAGAGAGATCACTTGAGGGGGGGGTTGATTTTAGCGCATAATATACCACATTGTTTCAGACAAGAGAACCGAGAGGAACTGTAGAACGGAGCATGGTACGAGAGAGAGAGATAAGCACCTCCGATCGGAGGGCCACGTGATGGTGGTTACTCGATCCCATCGAGTCAGCAGTCAACCCAACGATGAGGTGACGATTAGATACGCCCAGCCCGCCCGGGCTCCACCCGAACCCGTTTAGTTTCTCCGCAAACAGCCCCGAGCCAGATATCCGCTGATAACGCCCAGTGTCTTACTCGATCAGATCACCTCGCACAGTCCGGCTGGCTGATGGAGGGCTGCCATATCCTATCGGCACCCCTCTTATCATTGCCCTGCCCTTCCACCCCCATATTTTTGACTTCTCTGGGGATGAGGATCCCATCCCCATTCCATGAATCCCGTCCACCCGGGGACCTCCCGTGATAACGGCTGATATGGCTCGATATCACCCTATCGTCGCCCTGATTGGCCCTGGGCTGATCATGACGATATGGCTTCCATCCGTTCGTTGTCCGCCATGACTAAATGAAGATCAAATGGAAACTAGGATATCGTCGGGGGCGCCGTCGCGGCCTGCGTTGTCAGGCCCAGGCGTGTCTGTCATTGTTATATCTCGTCCCCGTCCTCTCGACTATCTCACCTCTGCTTTGTCTCCCCCCTTCTGCCCTCGTCTTCCTCACTCCGATACTCTACTGTGCACATCGAGCAAGTCATTGAACTCAAACCGGACTCCCTCCCGGGTGTAGCATTGCATCATTGCATCATTGCAGCATTGCATCATGGCTCGAATGAAACAATGGGTCGAGAAGCTCGAGGTGTCGGCGGAGCCTGGGCTGACCAACACGCAATTAATGTTGACCAACCATGACTTACGGCCAGGTGAGATTTTGGCACCACCGGCCGACGATTTCTTTCACTCTTGCCTGCTCCGGGTCTCGTTCTCGAGTCGAGGAACTGTTCAGCTGACCGTGTGCCCACTTTGCGCATGATGCAGTTGAACCCGAACGTCGCCAATGGAGATGGTACAATTTTATTGCCTTTTGGATTGCAGACTCCTTGAATATTGTATGTTGGTGTGGCTCTCGGAAAGCTTACCGGAAGGCTAACGGCAGACCAGAATACCTGGATGATCTCCTCATCCATGATTGTGGATGGACTGTCGTGGTGGCAGGCCTGGCTCTGTGTGTGGGTGGGCTACTTTATGGCCGCGTGTTTTGTTTGCTTGACCGGTCGCATCGGTGCGGTCTATCATATCTCCTTCCCGGTGGTCTGTCGGTCAACGTTTGGGATCTGGGGGTCCTTCTGGCCCGTTTTCAATCGGGCGGCCATGGCGGTGATTTGGTACGGGGTTCAGGGCTATATTGGAGGTAAGTGCCAGGCCATTCTCCCCCACCTCAACAATAATGCAGGTCTGACGCATCAATTAGGTCAATGCGTGACCATTATGATTAGCGCCATTTGGCCCAGCTATGCCAATCTACCCAACACTATTCCCGCAAGCTCCGGAGTTGACACGAAGGGCTTCGTGAGCTTCTTCCTCTTTTGGCTCGGCTCGTTGCCCGCCCTCTGGTTTCCCGTCCATAAGATCCGACACCTGTTCACCGTCAAGGCAATTTACTCCCCCATTGCGGCTATCGCCTTCTTCGCCTGGGCCATCAGCCGTGCCAACGGTATCGGGCCGATCGTGCACCAACCCAATACCGTGCATGGCAGCGCGTTGGCCTGGGCCGTGGTGAAAGCGATCATGAGCTGCATGGGGAACTTTGCTACTCTCATTGTCAACGATCCTGACTTTTCGAGATTTGCATACAAGCCCAAGGATGCGCTCTGGTCCCAGTTGTTTACCATTCCCATCGGCTTCGGGATCACTTCTTTCATCGGCATCATCGCGTCGTCGTCGTCCGCCGTGATCTTCGGGGGTGAAATGGTGTGGAATCCCCTCGATCTCTTGAATATGTTCTTGAAAGGAGCCAGTTCTGCCGAGCGCTTTGGCATCTTTGTGATCGCGACGGGATTTGCTTTGGCCCAGCTCGGCACCAACATCTCCGCCAACTCGGTCTCGGCCGGTACCGATATGACCGCACTGCTTCCCCGGTACATTACGATCCGACGTGGTAGCTATGTCTGCGCCGCCGTGGGCTTAGCCATGTGTCCGGTAAGACTCCCTGGTTGATTCCCGCATCGGAAGAACTCTCAGCTAACTTGAAAAACGCAGTGGAACCTGGTATCCTCGTCCAACCAATTCACCACCTATCTCTCTGCCTATTCAATCTTCCTGTCATCCATCGCCGGTCCAATGCTCTGCGACTACTACGTCGTCCGCAAGGGTTACCTACAAGTCAAGGATCTGTACTCAGCCCGGAAGAACTCGCCCTACCGATACTCGTACGGCTTCTCCTGGCAGGCCTACGCCTCCTACCTGGCGGGCATCCTAATCAACATCGTCGGGTTCGCCGGCGCCGTCGGCCGCACCGTGCCCGTAGGCGCCCAGTACATCTACAACATCAATTACGTCTCCGGCGTGACCGTCTCATTCACTCTGTACTATATTCTGACCCGCCTCTTCCCGGTGCCGGCCACCAGCGAAACCTGGAACGAGGTCGACGTGGACGTCGACAACCTGTCCATTGCCTACGGCGAGGAAGTCGACTCCTACCCGTACGAAGTGGATGCCGCCCCGAAGACGGACGATCCCGAATACGTATCGTCTCCCGACCACAAGGGAGCCAAGGCGGGATCTGCTGCCGCCATCTGAACAGAAAGAAAACGAACATAGTATATCCAAACTGGCGAACTCGGAGCAAACATCTTTTTTTGTACATAAGGCGATTGGGAACGGGGTTTTCTGTATATTCAATACCCGCATGGAGTTTCTTTGTTCTGGTCGATTATTAGGACCATCTACTCTGCACGACGATAGAATGTGTGCTTTGATTCATCTGCACATGATATGAGATATGAATTTGAACAAGACATCTTTTTCTTTCCTCCCTTTATCTTGCCCTTCATTCATTGATTAATTCCCTCATATCTACCGTCGTGGTACTCTCATTGAATAATTTCCAACCACTAGACCCTAACGAGTAGTATATCCTCCATTCGCAAAGATCGTCTGCCCCGTAATCCAAGTCCCCTCGGTACACAGGAAGCGGATGATAGGCGCGATGTCCTGCACCATGGTTAGGCGGTTGCCCATGCCGTTGGCTTTGTGGAACTCGACGGCCTCGGGTGATTCTTGGGGGTAGAAGAACGCTGTATATATAGACAATTATCTCATCAGTCTTTCTTTTTATACTTTCAAGATAAATAAAGATATGGATATGGATATGGGTATGGGTATGGATATCCAAATGAGGGAAGGGGGGAGACATACGCGTATCCATCGGTCCCGGAGCAACGTTGTTGACACTGACGCGGCGGGATTGGAGTTCTTTGCAGACGCCTCTGTTATTTCGAGAATTGGAGATTAGCGAACATTCCTTTTGCTTGTTTCTGTATGTGTTTATGTTTCTTTTATTAAAGAAGACAGGGGAGGAGGAGGTGGTGGTGGTGGACGTCTCAATAACGTACCGAGTAAAATGTTCCACAGGAGCTTTGCTCCCTGCGTAGGAGGTATAGAAGCCCGTAAAGGCGCCGAGCAGAGCCGTGACGATGGTAATGATCTTGCCACCATCCGAGATATGCGCGGCGGCTTCTTTGAGAACGAAGAAGGCGGTTTTGGAGTTGATGCTGGGAACACTTAGTATCATGTCATACGAAGTACTTTGTCTCGGAGTGAAAGTTCGAGAGAGGGCATGAGGAAGAAGGTGGCAAGGGGGGGGGGGAAGGAAGGGCACATACGCAAACATCTCATCATATTCCTCCTCGCTGATCTCCGTGATCGGTTTCTTGAGCACTTTGCCGACCGTGTTCACGACGATGTCGATCTTGCCGAACTCTTTCAGCGTGTCCTGGAACAGCTTGGTGACGGCCGCGGCGCGTGTCAGGTCACCCTGGTAGGTTGCAATCTTCAGGGACGGATACTTCTGCTTCAGCTCGGCGGAGAGGCTGGAGGCATCGGACTGGCTGCCGGCGGAATGGTAGTGTAGGGCGAGGTTGGCACCCTGGGCGGCCAGTTCGCGGGCAATCTGGGCGCCGAGGTTCTTGACACCGCCAGGGATGAGAGCGGTTTGGCCGGTGAGGGACATTTTCGAGAATGTCTACAGATGATCGAGAAATTGCAGTGATTAAAAAGAGAGAAGCTGGGTGTAATTGAGTTTGGTTGGAATGAAATGTAGCTCCGAGAGATCCATGAGGATGTTCAGGGCCTTTTTTATAAGGAACCGCGGGGAGAGTTCCATGGCTGAATGATGTTAGGTTCTCTTTTTTTCGACCTTCGACACCGCATCTTCTCCGGCAGTCCGAGATAGGAGGCCAAATGCGGACTCTGCCAGAGGTTAAGCTTTCTTAGTATTCTTAGTGTGTGATATCCCAATCGGGCAAGGGGTGGCTGAGAGTTATTTTTAGGTTAGTCAGCTCTGATCAGATCTGACCCAAAATGGAATGGGACGGGCCATTTGGGTTTGCTAATGACGTCAAGAGATGCGGTCCCATCGTGAAGGTGATATCCTATTTGGGTTACTGCAGTGCCTCTCTACTGAGTAGGGATGGATAACGAATTATTGATCTTCTGGTCGTGACCTCGTGACTCCGTTGTATAAATACATCGTTATGTCCGTTTATCTCCCCTCTGTGGATCAATATTAGGGTTATTTATGACGCTCCCAAGAAATGACCCGGATTTGGGTCGGGCAATGCTTGCCCCGGCACAAATGTCGCGCCGGGGAAATAAAGCGACGATCCGTGCAAGAAGGCCGCGTTGCGGTCTATCCAGACCACTATTCGCCGGAGCAGCCCGTTCAGTCCGAGGGACGTGAGACCGCCTCGTAGACCGACCGCCCGAGTGAGACCGCGCATGTGCACGCTGTAGTTCTCCATGCTACCGAACATAGCCTCGTAACTGGCCATCTTCGCGATAGCGCCCACCAGTGCATCGTTGACACCGTTCTTCTGCTGGAATTGCAAGAAATAGTTGATGGCGTTGACGGTCTCGCATCGCAGACGGAGCAGATCTAGCTTGAGATCCGCCGACGGATCCCGCACCGAGGCATAGTGCGAGCCGGCCAGCAACATGATGACTAGGAACAGCGACGGCTCGGTCATTACCAGCGGAAACCAGCTGGTTCGGAGAAGGCCCCGGTTACCGGGCTGGTCCAGCTCGGGAATGTCGACCGCCATACTCATGAGATCTAATGCCCAGCCCGATCCGGGGCTCGTTAGCTTGCCCGCATCGGATAGTTAACAAACTATAGGTGACTATTCATACAGTGATCCACGAGCTGTGGTAGGAATGGCCTGAACGAGATCGGATAGGATCGAAAGGGATCGACGCGGATTCCACCGAGTGGCGGCGGGATCGAGATGGGGGGTTGGACTACGCCCTCCGGCGTGGGAGGGTGACCATCCTCATCCTGCCAGGCGGGGCAATCTAATTCTATGCAGGTCGACCACGGCTGATTGTCCCGGTTCTTTTTGTCGTCTGCCTTCTGAGTGGAGTGCGACGGACGGTTCTCGATTTGCTTCCATTGATAGCGAGCCACGTGAGAGCGGATCTCGGGCTCTTTAGCTAGCTGCAAGGCATCTTTAGGTTCGCGAACATTGATGAACACAAAGTCCATTCCCATTGTTCCGCTGTCGTGTAGATCGATCGGTCTGGTGGATGGTAGTTCGGGCCTGATTTAGGTAACAGTAGTCATCCTTTGACTGGGAGTTGCTCGCGTGCAGGAGCGGCAAGATTTCGGGGGAATATGGAGTATGCTTGAATCTGAGCCTCTGCCGTGAAGAATGAAGAATGAAGAACGAGATGACAGGAGTTCAGCTCTGAATTTCTTCCTGAGACGCCCGGAGATTTCAGCCGGTCGGGCTGGCGCTAACCCGATTGGGGCGGTGATTGCCTCCTTCTTACGACTCTGTACTCGCCCTCTTCCTCTTCCTCTTCCCTCCGTCCTCCTTCCTCCCTCCTTCCTCCACTTAGCCTAAATCCCCTTACTTCGGGAATCCGCACTTTGCATGTAGTGGAGGCTAAAGCAGAATTGGGGAAACCAACTCCAAAGAATGCTATCAGATATTCAGATGGCGAGGCACGGTTCATTTTTCTACTGAACAATTAAATCCCCCGCTGTTATTATGCCCTCTGGGTAACATCACCGTGTCATCATGATAAGCGAATGCTACAATGAATACGGCATAAAAAATGCCGTTGAGCCGATCAGATACCGGCGAGGAAGGTGACATTGAGGGATCGACGCTTTGCGACCTTAGGTATCTGCACTTTCCTTGCCTTCCCCTCATTCTTCGGCTTGGAAATCCTACCTACGCGAGCCTGCCATGCCGTACAAATACGGACGCAGACCCCTCTATCGCTCTCCACCGCTGGAGCTTTAGCTAGGGTTCTTCGTCACAATGTACTGGACTCGGTCGTGGCGCTCAGTTCTGCTGCTAGCCCTTGGCGTAGGGGGTAGGCACTATTGTCCCCAATCCCATACCCGTAAATGATTGGCAACCAATCTCATCTCTTTCAGGACAGACTCGATTGGTGACAGTTCCTACCTTCCCTTTCATCGAAGCCGGTGACACTTACCACCTTGATCAATTGACGACCATTGTGGTGGATATCGACTATGCCGATGCCGTCGATCACGATGGACAAACGCTGATACCCCCGACCCTTCATCAGTTCGCTGAGACCTTCCAAGAAGACCTCGAGTCCTCGATAGGTCTGAGCTTACCCCTCAATCTCAGCTCGGATTCTATACCGGACTCCATTTTTCTTACCCTGACCAACAACAGTGACTTCCAAGATGCCGCCGGACGTCCCACTGCGGAGGCGTACACTCTCAATATTCATGATAACGGCATCATAATTGCCGGTGCAAGCCCACTGGGCGCTTGGTGGGGAACTAGATCTCTCATCCAGACAGCCGTAGTGGCTGGAAGGGAGCTCCCCCAAGGATCCGGGCTAGATGCTCCTGGATGGGCTAACAGAGGCGTCATGGTAAGTTGTAGTTGGTTATCAAACTGCCCGCCGACAACAGCTGACAGGTCGCGTTGGTTCCAGCTAGATGTCGGGCGTCATTACTATCCCCCCGAATTCCTAACCGAGATGTGCTCTTATCTCTCATTCTTCAAGCAGAATGTATTTCATGTTCACCTGAGCGACAATCTTTACAACAACGTCGATCGATATTCAAGGCAAGAATCGATGGACTTATACGCAGCTTTCCGCCTTTGGTCCGATGACTCGGCCGTGGCCGGATTGAACAAACGAGCCAATGAATCGTATACATACGACCAATTCCACCAGATTCAATTGCAATGTGCTCAGCGAGGTGTGACGATTATACCGGAAATCGAGGCACCGGGACATGCCTTGGTCATGGTGCAATGGCGTCCAGAGTTAGGGCTCGACGATCTTAGTATGCTCAATATCAGCCACCCAGACACAATTCCCACCATGAAAGCGATATGGGAGACGTTCCTTCCTTGGTTCCAGAGTAAAACCGTTCACATCGGGGCAGATGAGTATGAAAGTAACTTGGTCGCTGATTACACAAGCTTTGTCAATGAATTATATTCGTACATCTCTGAGGAGTCAGGCAAGGCTATGAGGATCTGGGGCACCTTCACGCCGGAACAAGGGGCTGACGTTTCAACCGAGGTGTCGGTCCAACATTGGGAGGCCTTTGAGGACAATGCGTATTACGATTTCATTCAAAACGGCTACGACGTGCTTAATTCAGACGATGCGTCCTACATCGTGGCTAAATGGTCGGGAAGCTACCCCCAGCAGTTGAACAAAACACGAATCTTCCATGGAGATCCTGTCGGCGGAGCATTTGCTCCAAATATCTTTGACATTAACAATCCGTCCAACAACCCTCCGCGAGACAACGACCGTGTGCTTGGCCACGTTGCCGCGCTATGGAATGACTATGGGCCCAACGCCACCACCGTTCTGGAGACTTATCATTCCTGGCGGGATCTGCTTCCCGCGCTGGGTGACAAACAATGGGGCGGGGATCTCCTCGAAGAGGAGTATGATCTGGTCTTTGAAAAACTTCATGCGGCCATACCGGCGCAGAATCTAGACCGCCAAGTTCGGAGCAAGACCGATACAATACTGCACTACGAATTCGATGAGGACACTCAAACTGTTACTGATCTATCTGGAAATGGGTACGATGGTACAGTGCATGGATGTGATATTCAAGATTCGGCCCTAATACTTTCCGACGGCTGCTATTTGGAGACGCCCTTGGGCAGCAAAGGGAGGGACTACACATTATCATTCTCAGTGAAACCCTCGTCAGATGCCCCTGGCATTCTTTTCGCCGGTCCCGACTCGATTCTCACGAATGGAGATGGATCTATCAGCGAAGTGACCTTCATAAGTGGCGGCAACTCATACTCGCTGAATTACAGCCTTCCGCTGGATACCTGGACGGATGTTTCTTTGGTCGGAAAGGGTGCCCATACATTCTTAACCGCGGAATCTACCTCCATGGAATTTCTCGCTCGACTGGGAATAAATGGGGAACGACAACTATGGGCGCCTGTTGCGATTGAGGCGCCGCTCAGTCGGATCGGAGAGGGCTTTAATGGGATGATCAGGGACATTGTTTTACTGAGGAATGCGGAGTGAGAATGGGCGCTCAAGGTCGCGAAAACAGGGGGCATTTTGTTTATGGCTCTGACCAAGAAGTAGTAGCAGCTGCCTGTACTACGTGCCTGTACTACACTTCTCGTCTTCACCAATTTATGCCGTGCAGCAACACGTGGACCCCTCGTGATCTGATGGCGTTGCCCCTCCTTTGTCATTGCCTTGACCTCTTTTTCTTGTTTCTCTTTCTTCCTGGTACCCATCCGCCATCATCACGGATTGATTCATACCTGAGAAGGAGTATTTACTTTGACTGACGTCATGTCAACACCACCTGTGTCTTTTACTATGGTCGTTCCCTTCATTGGAGCTGCCCTCATCGCCCGCGTGGTCTATCTCTACTATTTTCATCCGCTCGCTAAATATCCAGGACCGTTTCTAGCTCGGTTCACCAATATCTGGTCCGTACTTCTGCCTATTAAATTCACTCGTACCTAGTAGCCATTAGCTTAGCAATGAGTCCGATGAAAGGAGATTCTTCAATTTTCTCGGCGGACAGCACCACTTGACCGAATGGCGTTTGCACGAGCAACATGGGCCCGTAGTGCGCGTTGCGCCAAACTGGCTTTCATTCTCCACTCTCGAGGACTTTGAAGCCATCTACGGTTTCAATAAGTCCGTGGAAAAGGACGAATTCTACGGGTTTGGCAAAGACCAAAGCAAACGGATCCCGAGCATCTTTGCTACGAAATCCGATGCCGTCCACCGACAAAAGAAACGAAAAATACTAAGTCCTGCTCTGACTAGCTTCAAGTCGGCGAGGTATGCACCCATAGTACCAAAACACGTCGATGTTCTGCTCGCCAGGGTGGAGGCGTTGTCGTCCGTCGCAGCGAAACCAGTCAATTTAGCCCCTCTCGTGCATCAATTCACAGTGGACACCATGCTGGAGGTTATTTTCGGACCCGCTCTCGCCTCGCATTCCTACACAGACAATGCTGCAGGAGAAGGGCTTCTTTCGGCCTTGCGCCAGATGAGTAAATTGGCATGGAGCTTCTCTCTCTGGCCGGCGTTTGGATGGATTATGAACACGCGCCCCATCGATGCTCTGCTTCGTAGACCGGTCCGCAACGCCAAGGGACAAAACACAGGCCTGCTCGCTCTCTTGGCTGCCTGCGGGGGGACCATCTTTGGGCGTTCCGTGGAAGTGGTCCAACACCAGCAGCCTGGCATCCTGAAAAGCTGGCTAGAAGTCCCCCTCGACGACGCCACCCGGATGAATCAGGATGAGCTCCTATCGGAGGCATTCAACCTGGTTTTCGCGGGACCGGGAAGTACATCCGCGACAATCACCGCGCTGTTGTATCAGCTGGGAACCGATGAAGGTCAGGGATGGCAGGACAGATTGCGAATGGCGGCGTCGGATTTCAACGAGCTGGAGTCATCGACGACCGCATCCCTTCCCTTGGAGCTGCAGGCCGTCATCAAAGAGACCCTCCGTTTGCACGCCGCCTTTCCTACAGCGTTTCCTCGCGTCATCCGGCCAGGCGCCGAGACAATCATTGCCAGATTGGACTCCCCGCTGCCTGTGGGCACGAGAGTGTCGGCCAATACGTACGTTCTAGGCCAGTCGCGCGAGATCTGGGGTGACACGGCGGACCAATGGTTACCGCAGCGATGGCTGGGGGATGAGTCACAGCGGCGAGACATGGATTCCAAATCTGTGGCTTTCAGCAAAGGCGCGCGAGGCTGCGCAGGGAAAGACCTGGCCTGGCTGGTGATTGCTCAAGCGGTGATGGCGACCGTTCGGCGATGGAGAATCCGGGCGGTGGGGGAGCTGCGAGGGAAAGGCTTCGTGGAAATGCAGTACGATGATTGCTGGGTGGAATACGAACCGATTGAGTCTTCGTAACGAGAACTACTGTGATACATAAGTATAGTGGCAGTGCCGATGCAAAGAATGTTTACATGATGTCACGGAATGGATCTGGTGGATCGGCGCTTTTTCGATTAATTTTTATAGTCCTGAGTCACGGCTCCACTGCAGCTCCGCCGATCTTGACGGAAGCGTAAATAAAACTTCCCCATCTCCCCTCTTTTCTTCAGCTTTTCTTTTTTCTGTTTTCACCCCGGAGAGTCTCTCGCGGTCTCTCTACCCTCTTTTCCATCCTATACTCCTAAAGCGTTTTCTTCTCGTCAAATTCCTCAACAGAATCGAGTTCTGAAGGTCAAAATGTCCTCCCGAGCTCTCCCCCAAACACTCCGCTCCATCACCGCCATCAAGATCGGCGAACTCTCAAAGCAGCGAGCCCTATTCGACAAGCAACGCACTCGGATCCTCCAAGCTGCTGGAAAATCGCCCGATCTCCGATCCAGAGCCCAGGTCTTGCTCGAAGGCGTGACCAAGCTCAAGGGGTTTCCCAACGATGCATTCGACAAGGAAGACCTAGATGTGGATGAGTCCGACCACGAAGGCGACGTGAGTGATGGGTCGGAACGTGCTGCGCACGTCAACGTCCGGCGATTCCTGCTGCAGAGTCGCTACGATCTGTCGGTCTCGGATCGGAGTCTGAAAGAGTGGGTGGCTGAATTGGAGAATGAGATTCGTTACCTGCAGTTGCAGCATGAACATGCCTCATTCTACAGCAGTCTGGTCACGGAATGGCTGGAAAGTCTGGAGGAGGACCCTACTGCGACAGCCGCGACGGAGGGAGAAGGCGAGACGGTGGGGCGGACGGAGATGCACGAGCAACGCGAGACGTGGGAGAATTACGTGTTCAAGGAGGCGGATGTGAATAAGGATGCGATCAAGGAGTATCTGGATCGGCTCTTCACTGAGACTGCGCTGTCGAAGCAGGCGTTGAAGGAGCTGCGGGAGAAGATCAAGTCGTTTGGCACGGAGCTCGGGTCGAAGCGGACGTGGATCACCGTCGACGAGCTGGAATGGGTCAGTAAGGCGCTGCTGAAGTCGGACCTGCTGTCGAAGGAAAAGACGAATATACTAAAGGAGTTCATGCGCAATCCAGCGGTCGCGCAGGAAGTGGCGGACGTGCTGAACATGCGTCTCGCTGCTTTGGAGAGTTGGAGCTGGCCAGCGGAGGGGATTCCGGTCGAAATGCGCCGCCAGCTGAATGGTAAATACCGGGTGTTCATGGACGAGGATATTCTAGATGCCCTCCTGTTCCAATATCTCGGTATCAAATGGGCGGTGACCTTTAAATCCGCGTTCGATACCTTCGTGAACACGCGCGCCTGGAAGGTACAGAGGCCTGACATCCCTAAACGCGTGAAGAGGCAGCGCAGCCAATACTTCCTCGACACGGGAAGAGGATACCAGGGATCTGGTATCTACAGCGTGGAGGACTACCGACTGCGAACGTACAAATCGAATTACTTTATGACCCAGCTGCCTTCGTCTGTGGAGGCAAACGTGCCGGAATACGACGATGGAGGTGACTCTGGATCAACGTTCAGTACGGAGAGGGCCCCCAAGGATGCTCTCGAGACGAAGCACTCTCTTCTGCATCTCTTGGTCACAGAATCCCTCATCTACACCTCCCAGTATGGGGAGTTTACGGCCCTCCGGTCGGACTTCAAGTACTTTGGGCCCTCTCTCCCGCACACCACGATGCTGACCGTGCTGGAATATTTCGGAATGCCCCAAAACTGGCTCAACTTCTTCCAGACCTTCCTTGAGTCTCCGTTGAAGTTCACCCAAGATGGACCCGAGGCCGCTCCCCAGGTTCGCCGGCGTGGCATTCCCATGAGCCACACGCTTTCCGATTGTTTTGGCGAAGCCGTGCTCTTCTGCATGGACTACACAGTGAACAAGAATACGGACGGTACATACCTGTACCGGTTGCATGACGACTTCTGGTTCTGGGGCCATGAGAAGACCTGCGTCCAGGCATGGAACGCCATGACCGAGTTCACCCAGGTGATGGGACTCGACTTCAATGAGGAGAAGACCGGCACGGTGCGACTGGCCAAGAAAGACGATCAAAAGCAACCCACCACGACCGACGACTTGCTCCCCGCGGGCGACATCCGCTGGGGATTCCTGAAGCTCGATGCGCAGAAAAACCGATTTGTCATCGACCAGGAGCAGGTCGACAATCACATCGAGGAGCTGCGGCGCCAAATATCCGCCTGCCCCAGCATCTTCGCCTGGGTACAGGCGTGGAATAGCTACTTCGGGCGATTCTTCGCCAACAACTTCGGCAAACCCGCTGTCTGCTTCGGACGCAACCACATCGATATGGCCATCTCCACGCTCAGTCGTATCGAACGCTCTCTGTTTCCCAACAGCCCCAGCGGCGTCACCGACCACCTGCGCAAGATGATTGCCGAGCGGTTCGACATCCACGACCTACCGGAAGGCTTCTTCTACTTCCCCGTCGAACTGGGTGGCTTGGAACTCCTGAACCCGTATGTCCCACTGCTCGCCATGCGCGAGGACATCAAGCAGAGTCCGCTGGGCCGACTCCACAAGGCGCGCCTGGAAGACGAGAAAGACTACTACGCCGCCAAGGAAGCGTTCGACAAGTCGGGCGGCAGACGAGACAGCGACGAAGAATCCGCCACCTTCATGTCTCTCGACGAGTATACCAAGTACGCCGAGAGCTTCAGCATTCCTCTCCTGCAGGCGTACCGCGACCTCACTCGCATCCCGAACGAGGTCGAAATCAACCAGACTCCCAAGCTGCGCGCCAACCAGATGTCCCTCGGCGGCGAGGAACCGGGTACGCGCAGCTCCATCTCCGAGTATTGGAACAACATGTCGCCTTACTGGCGGTGGGTCGCGGAGCTGTACCAAGGAGAGATGGTTCGGCGGTACGGGGGTCTGGCCGCCGTGAACCGCGAATTCATGCCGTTGGGAGTCATCAAGACCCTCAAGGAGGGGAAGATGAGATGGCAGGGCTAGAGGGATGGAACCTGGATATTGATACCCATGAAAACTGCATATATTTGTGATCTACGATGTGATTAGTAGTTATGTGTGATGACCAATCTTCACTTTTTATCAAACCTGTTGCTCTTCGTATACTTAGTAGGTCATCTATTTCACTTCAGTGATGTCGTCGCATGTCAAGTCGAGTCATTTCGTATATCCAGCTTCAAAGTCGTTCAGTAAGCCCCGAAGACGAGCCTTTTCTTTCTCGCCGCCGAAAATCATCTCGATCGAGTCTCGGCACATACGTAGCATGTCTTTCCGATTGAGATTGAAGTGCTCCGCGGCTAGACGATACTCGTTTGACACGGGACTGCAGAAGAACCCCACGTCATCGGTCTGTTTCCCGCAAAACATTAGTGTCATGTCTTGGAAAGTAGCGCAGCGTTTACTCTGAGTAGAGACAAAAAACACTGGACAACTAGAAAGGAAGGAAGGAAGAACGAAGCCGAGGCAAAGGGATATTGAAAACCTACACAAAGAGCAACCGGACACTCGCCGCCCTCCCACCATTCTCCAAAATGATGATCCAGAAAGCCACCTTCAAACATCTTCGCGTGCACATTACATGACAAACAAAGCTCCAAGCCTAGACGCCTCTTCGCAATCTCCCGCTTCAACGGACCTGGCACATGAATGACATGGCCCAACCGATCAGGTTCGAACGCCAACAGCGTCTCCAACTCCCCCGGCGTCGCGGGGTTTGCAACCTCCCCGAAATGCACCGTCACGCCGAGTCCGTGCGCCTTGGCTTGGGCGAATGCGGGCCCGTAGATCGCCACGTCCCCCTTGGTGGGGTTTCCGCAGAGATCGAGCCCCACGATGCCGCGGGCGCGGTGGGCGAGCGCGAGGTCGACGATGGCGAGGGCCTCCGGGGCGGTGGTGGCGCCGCGGTCCAGACCGAGGATGAGTGTGACGGTGATTTCATCCGGGTGGGAGGCGCGGAACTGCTCGATGGCGTTGAGTACGGTGTCGAGGTATTCTGCGCGGGTGAAGGCGCCGGTGGGCGAGGGGCGGGGGATAGTGCGGAGCTCGAGGTAGCGGATGCCGTCATGCAGGAAGTCCTTTAGGACGGAGGTCGTGGCGTACGCGATGCTGGGCAGGTCGTTGCAGAGGTGGTAGATGGATTGGGAGAAGACGGTGAAGAATCTGTTTGTTGGGGTTGATGAGCTGAGCTGGGCTTGAGCGGATAATTAATCGAATTGTGTGATTTGAGTTTGAGATGTATGCATATTGGTTACATTGTGCATCCATGTATGAAGGAAGAATTGGGGTTTTTCATGAGCGAGGTTGTGTTGGTAGAGGTGGCCTACGTTGCGAGCGAATAGTCCACTTTCCCCGGAGGCATGACAACCCATGGATCCTCGATGGATAATTCCGGGTCCTGGGCCTTTTTCTGTAGCCATATCTCATGGAGACACTGGCGGCTGATGCTCCCACTTAGGTGCGCGTGTACCTGCTAGCTGTGGTTACCCGGTTGGTTCGGGATATATATAGGGTAGCGGACAGGATAGAACCTCAATTTTAGGCAGTTGCTGGGTGAACTCTGCATCGACTGGTTTTGAGAAGTGCATGACGGTGAGATGGTAGATGAAGTAGATGAAAGTGAATGGAGAAAGAAAAGAAGAATGATAAGAAGAGAGGAAGAAAGGAAGAGAGGAAGCGAGGAAGAGGGGAGAAAAGGCACCGGGGTCAGGTGACCGAGCAACCCTAACTGGGTATCTAACAACAGATAGCACGATTCGAGGATGCAATCTATCCAAGAAGAGTGGATTGCGGTAATACTGACTAGTAACTGCTGGTTTGCTTCGTGGGAAGAGCCTGGAACCACAAGTTTACAGATACGTCACAGGATATAGAGGCAGTTTTCTCCGCGGATCCTCGCAACCATTAGTTACATTTGATATCACTAACTGATAGACTATAGTTATTACATTTCTCGAGCAGCACGAGAAACCCACGGTCTGTTATCTGCTTTGAGAAAGACAATGGCAATAAAAATGTCCATGGCCCAACAGACTAGCTCCACCCCCGCCTCCCCGCAATATATGCAGAACACTGCAACTTGGTCTCCAATTTTGCTGAGTAGATCCTATACCTTTGAACAGCAATTGTATAATCATTATGAAAAACTGTTATTAAATAATATATATTAATTTTGTTAATGTATATGTATATTTCTTCCTATTATAACCTCAGGTGGTTTTATGGAGGTTCAACTAAAAATTAGATATAAAACTTAATATATACATCTAACTTACTTCTGTCCCTCCTCATTGAAAACCTCTTGACAGTGAAGCAAGTTGTAGTGAATCATACCTCTAGATTATCCTAATATTAAACCAGATCTTGCTGCCAGATCAGGTAATCTAAGTTTATCCTTGACTCACCCCCTCTCTGAAGTGCATCAATCCCACTGTTAGATTAGTTAATTCAAGTCAATCTGATCTTGTCACCAGATTTGAAACTATAGACTAAAATCTAATTCACTACCTCGCTTCTGTAGGATAAGTAGGACCGCTCCCCTGCTTGGAGGAAGTTCCGGCGAGCCGTGTCCATCCCTCGTCACTGGTGATGTATTTATCCTCCGCGGAGGATAAGCTAGCTAGTCTATATTTCATGGCACTTAGAGCAATACTAGATATATTGATGTGCAGAGAGGCCATATTCTGAGTGAGATGACATGAGATGACAGCTTCACAAGATTGTCTCCGTAGTGGGAGATCTTGCATATATGCATTCTTGACTCTCTTTTAGAACTCTCGACTGGTTATCCTGCGATCGATGATGGGAGGCTTCAGACGCTCAGACGCGCTTGTCGGTCATGAATTTGCCGACACTGGAAGCTGCGATCAACCTGATGCCTTTATGTACGGAACTAGTCTCACTATGGGAGCTAGAAACATCGTTATAGTACGACCTAGACGGATACTATCGGTGTCGGCATGGCTATCTTAACCGAATGGAGTCTATACAAGCCATCTATATGCCCTCAATCATCTGCAGATACTTGCCGAGGCCAGGTACGTTGCAGAGTTAGAGGGTAAGCTAGACTGCGAGATATTTGACTGGCGGAAAAAAGCGACGAAATCTCGCCTGCGGTCACTAACGGATCGAGTCAAAGAAAGTATTCCCTGATCGAAGTCCCCAACCCTAGCCTCGCCCAGGATCCTAGATCTGACCAAGGGCTGTAGTTTTGGCAGTTTAAGACGAGGAATTGAGGGTAGCATCTGCTCCATAACCTTGCTATTTGCTCTATATTGACCTCTATCGTCTACTCATGCCCTGAATTACTGTTAGTCAGTGGAGGTGCAGCCGTGATGAGCTCTATAACTATCCAAATATATTACAACAGACCTTTTGAAATATCAACAGAGCAGGTATTCATCATTCGAGATACTCAGATCCCAACTCACCTGTTCAGATAGACCCATAAGCCGCCAGTTACTGACTTCAGTCCTAACGTGTGGTACAATTCCCTAGAGACCAAATAACCGCGCAACTCTATCACGCACAGAGCAAGCAATCGCTTCGCTCGCGCACCTGAAACCCACACGCTGGGCTATTGCAGGCACTTCCAACAGAGATACTATACCTGCCTCTCATCCAATAAACCAAACACCCCCTCAAGAGCCAACACACCAGCCCCGTTATCAAAGAAACGAGATAGATACCCAAGCACCCAAATTCAACACAACCCTCGATTCATGGCTTTGTCCGGATCGATTCTCGATAACGACGAGTCATCCTTGGATCACTTCGCGCCCGGCACCATAATCCATACAAAGCTCCATCCTGGTTGCGCGCCACAGCGGCTAGATCAAATCGACCCTTGACGCATGAGCATCGACCACGCGGTCGACCTACCCGCTGGGTACCCGCTAGCCGCACCCAGCTCATGTACATGATCTATATCCTGCAGAAAACATGCGATTCAGTGCGCATGAGTGCCTAATGGGCGCCAACAACAAGACAACTAGATGGAACAATGCCACGACTCTGGTGAGGGGAGGCGAAACGAGACGCTGGCTGGAAATCGACCGGTTGGATTATTATCCTGAGCGCGTGCTGGAGCTTGGCATGACCACGAGTGGGTGATTGTGATAATGGATGCATCATCTTGTTCCATAGAAGGTGGGACTGGATGAGCCTTTTTTTCACAGCTTGTTTTTATCTGTCTCTTGGACTTAAATAATGTTAACTCGTTTGGTCGACTAAATTGGTGTACAAGTATCAGCTCACTTTTCGACAAATATAGTCGATTGGACCGTTGGGGAAGAAAAAGATCCATGAAAATCCATGTCTCGACGTATGATGGAGATCTGTTCGTCTAATAAGTAAGTCCATCTTTCGTATCATACGTTCGTCGAGATGGTGTTGAAGACGAGAATGCAGGGACCCGGTTGCTCATTTCTTCTGTCTGCTTGGTTGTCAGATCAAGGAGTAGGACTCCACTAGTGATTCTGGTCATAGAATGAGAGGGGTTAAATCTCAAGTGATATACTTAGAACTTTTCTCGTTGCGGCATGATTATAGCATGGATGTTGATGGCATGTATAGAGTCTTATTTCTTGTAGGAGAAGATGTAAAAGATAGAACATGGATATAGATGTGACATTTTCATTATTCACGCCAACCTTATTTCATCGTTCGATTGAGATAGTTTCGAGCGGAGTCAGGCTCCGTTCAACAAGATATTTCATTCAACGTGAGGTACCATCCTGTTCTGCAATGCATTAACTCAAGGCCCTGTACGATATTCATAGGCACACTTGTGTGAGCGACAGGCTGACTATATGATATAATTCTTTCTGTCACTCTTTGTATATATACCAAGTCAACCTGTTAGACGACCCTAACCCGATATATAGCTTAAAGAAAACTCACCTACCACGAGTTTATTCTACGCAGTTACATTCCTTTATCATGGCGTTCAATCTTGCATGTGTGGGCCTCGACTCGTCCCGCTACCTACTACACATCAGGGCCAATACCACCAGCTCAGAGCGAACATCTCCAACCAGTACGTGAATCAAACCGGCCGTGACATTTCTGAACTTCAAATCCAGATACACTAAGAAAACTCACCTTACCGCGTAACCATCTATCCCCTGGCCCCATCACGAGTCATTCCGACAGCTATGGATATACCTTCGACCTAGTATGCCTCAGAGAAGCGGCTACGAGTCAGTGATGTTACCGCATGAAACGTCGAGTCTCGACAAAACCCAAAATTGGTCTCCTGTTGTCCGTTTCTCGACTCGGAGACTTTCACACCCGGGTAGAAAGACACCGCAGAAGCCAGAAACCAGAGACGTCGCGAGCCATCGGCTCATTCTTCTTAATTTCGGACCAAACGGGAGCATAAACTTCGCGGTTTCGGGATGAAAAAGGGGACCAGGACTAGGCCCATTGTCGGTAACTACACCGTAACTAATGTACGGCACAAATCTCGAGCTTCGTGGAACGCGCATGTTGCCCCAACCTGTCCCTGTAAACGAACGTAATGATAAATGTTCGGAAGTAGGGGGAAGAGTGGTCTGATTTTTTTGCCCCTTCTTTTTTTTAATATTATTTTCTCCTCTTTCGCCAAGAGGCCTGTACGGAGTATGCACTGGAAGCAAGGGGAACCAAATGGCGGGATAATGAAGATCGCCTTGTGTATCTTGAAATTTAGCGAGCTGGCGGTGTTGCTGACAGCGGAACTGCTAGCATCTCTATCGGTCCTGCCGAAGCTTTCAACGGCCGACTAGTAGCAGTCTAGACTGGGTTGACTGACTGTTTATGGTCCGAAAGTGACAGGCCACGTCGTCTGACGTGGACATTCCCGGCATGCATTCATCATGACATTCTGGCCTGGCCCATGTTGTTATTGTCGCCCTCGCAGGAAGTCGTAACACTCTTACGCCAAACTGACATAAAGCTTTCTGCGGCCGTTTCAAGTTGATTGGGGCCTTGCGATACCAACGAAGGGGGCGTCTCTAATGAAAAGTGGAGCCAGCGGCAGGCGAGCAGTCGTAACTCGTAAGGCAGACCAGAGCCGGGACAAGTAGTCGTTGAGGGAACGCAAGCAATTGTGATTTGTGAGATACCGGTGAGATACCGGTCGACCAAGAGAGAGACCAGTCATGTCCTCCCGTTCAAATCGCTTTTGGACCCCATAATTTTGAGCCGCGCGCGGAATTAAATGCGCGACGTTGGCGAAGGACGGCGCTTCTCTTCGCGACGTCTCGTCAAGCGAAAGTGAAACCCACCCTCTGATTAGGGCTAAGAAGGACACGTTTCGACAAAGTAATTCGAGTTACCCTCAGCAAAATTTCTACTAACCGAATCCCCGTCGATACCGTGAGATCTGATAATCTCGAAGCTACTGTTGCCCGGCAGGGTCTCGGAGCGCAATGTGCCGTCCACGACCCTCGTGGGGCGCCTTCGCTAGGGATTTCCGGATTCCACTGCAAGGAGTTGGAAGTTGGAATGCGGTTGACCGGCGTTAAGAGAGGCTGGCGACCTGGCACCGTGCACTGCCGCTGGCCCGCAACTAAATCCCACGGTTTTTGTGTGCCGTGTGGGTTAGTCCGTCGAAGGATTCCAGAAACCACCGCTATTTTTAGTTGGAGATCCAAGACAGATTCAAGAGTCAGAGTGGCGGAGGAACCGGGTGGGATTCCAACGATGATTTCCCGACATGTCTGAAACTGTGAAACGAATGCACCGATTGGCAAACGCCTCGCATTATGGGGACTCAAAACCAACACATTCCTCCGTAGAGGAGATGTGGGGGCAGTAGAAACCGAGGCAAACATTATGTAGAACAAAATAAGAAAAATAGAGGCAACCTCGTATTTCCGATTGCCGTTTCCCACTAGACTGCGCATAATAATGCATTATTTCGATTCATAATTGTACTCTGTAGGCTTGTATACGGATGTGGCGCTGTTGTCGGTCCGATCCGTGTAAAGCGGCGACAAACAAACAAATTGGGCAAAAGGGCAACAGGAGAGAAATTAGAAGGGTCCAAGAGACTGTTCGCTTAGATATGACATTTTTTGATCCGAATGAGACTACGGCGTTGAATTAGAGAAGAAGAACAAGCCGAGAACTAGCACTTTCAATTCAAAACGTCAGCGGCCTACTTGAATGTCCGAGGAGCGGGGCTGGGAAAGGAAGATGAGGAAAAAAAATGATGATTGATGACTGATACCGAGGACGAACGAATCGAGATCCGAACCTCACTGATATCGCACTCCCTCGCAGCAGCAGCGGATACACAGCTCCGAGCACCGAGCCCAGACGCTGTCTTTGCCACGGTGGGCCATTGCCCTAAAACTAACAGTCGCAATGGAAGGGACCAAGGTCTCGACGACTAGACCCTGCTCACCAAATGTACACGGGCTCCATACTCCGTAGGCTACCGGTGAAAAGCGGACGGCCTCAGAAGTCAAATCACACGTCAGACGATACGGATAAGGAGGAGATGCACGGCCTCAAAATGATGTGATAAATGGATAATGACGGCAGCAGCGAGAAAAGATGACATGAGTCATAAGATACTCGCGACCAATGAGTATAGCCCCTTCGGCCGCATGCCGTGCGAGGACTGCGATTAGCAATGCATCCGAGAGTGGGCACTGACCCTGCGAGGACTAGCAAGAATGTCTGGACGATGCAGGAGGAAGTGAAGCAGCAAACAAACACTATTTTCAGATCACGAGGCTGTGATAAGCCGCAGGAAATGGGAACGAACTGCGGTTGGGTGATGCAGGTCGCATTGTCAAGAGCGACTATTGATTACTCGCAAGCCACAGCACGTTTCTTCCTGGCTGGCTGACTGATAAGTCAACAATTGGAAACCGAACCGGGTCGCTGCAGGTGGTGTGACAAGAGAGACAAGAGAAAAAAAATTAATAATCATCCTAGTCAAGAATCAAGGACGAGCGGACAAGGCGACCAGCGGATGACAGCTCACAGTGGAGGGCGAGAAGAAGGTTAGGCCGAAGCATCGAAGACGCATCGAAGGAACAAGGCTCCTCGGTGCCTCAGGCCGAGGCGGACAGCGTGACTGTATTCGAAACGCCTAAGACTGCACGTCTTACGGCAGTATCTTTAGTAGTCTTCAAGTCTTTACCTGCATTGAAGGACGGAGACGGAGCTTGGCGGTCTCCGTATACACCAGATAGGTCTTTACTTACCTGTAGGAGGTACTCTGTACTCGTAGACGTCTCAGACTCCCCGTAGTCAAGCCGGAGTGTCCGTAGATCCACGAGTGATGGAATCCTCCGCCAAGCAGGAAGGTATCAAGGTCCGTGTAACAGAGGACTCTTTACATACGTAGGCAGCAAACGAACCGGCAGGGCATTGCAATCAGGACGAGAACCCCGGCCCTGGAGGCGCAACGTTCCATCCAGTTGGGACCTTGTAATTAATTCTGCGGTTCGGGATTTGGCTGCTTGTCATCTGGCGGACTGACGGGCTGTTGGCCTCCTGAAGATCCAAAGAGCAGACTGGCAGAGCAGAGAGAGCATGGTCTCCTTTTTCTACGGAGCACTCCTTACTCCCTGCTCTCTCCTGGGGCCAATACAAGAAAACATTAATTAATCTTGAGTAGGGCTTGCGATACGATAGGGTTCTGCGCTAATCGCCCTTGGGCATTCCAGAAATTGCGTACGCGATGCAAACCGAAAGATTTCCGTCACTGTCCGTATGGTATTGACAGCGGCCGAGTAATGACAGAACTTACGCCGTATGTACACGCTAACAGGTAAGGTAAAGGTAAACCATTGCCTGGGAAAGGAAGAAGAAAAAAAAGAAGAGAAAAAAAAATTAGAGAAGACAAGAACCCATTACTGCAAGTCAAATCTCCTTAATTCTTTTTCTTGTCTTTTCTTTACCTGCTCTTTTCTTTTTCTATTTCTTTTTTAGCCCTTGGACCCGTTCGGATAGTGGGGAAGATTGGAAGATTGCCCCATCGATCTATTTCGCTCTTGCGTGCGACTATCGTCTATGATGTCATCATCTCCTCAGGCATCGGAGGATTACCCTGTAAGCCACTTTTTGCCAATGATTGACGAAAGAAAATGGTGGGTTTTATTGAACAATCTGACAGAGGAAAACAAGCGAGAGAGTTTCAATTGCGTCCTCCGTATTGGAACGATTAAAGTTGAGGGGTCAATGGACTCTACGAAACGGGCTTACCGGATCAAAGAGACAAAGAAAAAAGGACGATTGGAATACGGAGTACTAGCAAGGAAAGAAAGAGGAAAAAAAAAAAAAAAAGACAGGCGGCACTGCACCCGTCTCAATTGGTTAATATCTTAATAGTAATACTCGAAGGGAAAGGGGCGAAGCAGGCTACCGACTCCGTACCTAACAGAGTAGTGTTGTGGAGGCGCTGAGACAGAAAGGGTTCATTACCCACCGCACAAATTGAGTGGGATCGCAGGCAGGAGTTCTCGGATGCAAGATCCTGAGCGAAGGAAGCCAACGATGGAAGAAGGCTTGGAAGCTGTCAAGAGTGGGCCACCGTTTACTGGAACCAAGAAGGGCAAAAGCCGCGGGACCAATCAGTCCCTACTCAGACCGCTCGGGCGGGGTTGACGGTGTATTCTTTTTCTTCTTCTTCTTCTTCTTCTTCTTCTTATTATTGTTGTTGATTTTGAACATACGTAGTACTCCGTACTCCGTACAAGATACTCTGTAGCCTGCATGGTACGTAGGACCAGAATGAGAACAATCTTACACAGCTGGGCGCTTACAGGATACACTCCCTCCCCGCCATCCTGATACATCTATATTTGGGCATCTTAAGACGCAAGGAATGCCCTACTAAATAGGTACCAGGTACGGCGGGATTTCGCCAGTCCAAGAACCTATGATTCATTCCGGAATACGGCGAATTTCCATGCCGGCGATATGATCGCGACTGATACTACCTTGATGGCACCTACACTGGAAGCCGGTTGTGCCGGCGCGAATGAGGCGATACGCTGCGGATCGCGGGGCTGCCAGATGGCTGCCTTGAGTCTTCAAATGATAGGTCGCGATGTCTCTTCGACCTGAACGCAACTTCGTGGCACGTCACAGCGTCCTTGAATGATGCCCCGTGGGAGTCGGGACGAAATCAAAGAGACCGTCCCCCCTCCCCCTCCTTTCCCACCCGGGATCATCAGGATTGTCAGCGCCAGTCCGCTTGGTCGGATCCATTCCGCGCTTCGTGGGCTGATTGATAGTCGTCGGAAACTTAGCAGGTGAACGGGGAAGCGGTCAAAACGCCTGAGACACGCGAGACGGCGACAACCTAAAATCACGGTCGCTTTACTCAGTATTTCATCCCCGCCGATCATCGCGACAATCCTCGAACAATGGGAGGGGGCGGTAGATAATCGCTCCCACTTACTGTCTGCGTCTATTCGTACATACGGAGTACTCCGTACGCAGCTGCGACGTATCCACGAGCACGGAGTAGATTACCTAGACAGGCATCGCACCCCATCCTACCTCTTTATCACGGTGGAGGTCGAGGGATCCATACCTGCCGATGATACCCCAGATGCACGTAGTATGTATGTATAGCCTATGGCTGACCCTGACTGCACGGCGACGCAGGTAAGGGATCTGCAGCCTTCCCTTGCGTCATAAACCGGTGTGGGACATCAGGACGGAGTACGATGTTCACAACCTTGTGAATCTGCTGCAATGCCCTCTGCCCATTAGGCAGACCGCGGAGTTTTAGCTTTTCAGGCAAAACTTGGACAGGACATCACCATTTGGCATTTGTTTGCAGGAACGTCGTACGCGCCAGGTCATCCGCATCCCGACGTCGTCTGTCATTGGAGAAGGGAATCTCCTTGTCCGCAAAAGGCCGAGAGACGCACAGAATACTGAGACACTTTAAGGTTGGCCGGCATAGTCAATCTAATCAGACCATGCTTACTCCATGGAAGGCTGAAGGAACTTTCCATCAATGACCATGGGGGGAGGGGCTAAAGAGGCCGTACCGATGCTATGGCCCCCCATTTCGCCCATTTGACAACCTTGGATTCCTTGATTCTGTCAATAAACGGAGACTGCCATATATAGCGTAGCACGCGAGCCCCGTCGCAGCCTCGAAGGTCGTATTCACAGATATCGGCTCGTGGACTCGAACGGTCATTGGCTTTGGCCATTCTTTCCACTTCCGTTCGTTTCCTGAAGATGAAATAGTGAAGGGGGAAATGTTGGTAGTCCCCACCACAGAAATCCCCTAGCATGGACAACCAGTAATAATTCAGATTTGCTTCATGCCTTTTGTTTGCGCTTTGCTTTTGTCTTGCCCAGTCCTGTTAGAGGGTATTTTTTTTCTCCGTCTCCCCTCTGGTCACCGAAAGTCATCATTTGGCCCCATGAGCGGTAGGGGGATAGGCGGAGTTAGTTCACCGACTGAAATTAGGCCTATCGTGTACTCCGTAAGAGTAGGTGATATGCTCCATGCTCCATCTATCAGGGGGCGCAAGAAACGCAGCTGAATCCAAGGCTGACTGGAAGAAAAGATAAGAGGGCAAAAAAAGAATTGCCAACTCAGCAACGTGCGGGGTTGGGAAGACTCCTCCCCCCGCAAAGGAATTTCTTTTGCTGTCGTGCAGGTGCCTTTGGGCTGTCACGGACTCATGATGCATCATTGTGCCCTAGTTAGTCGCTTGCTTCCCTACTTTTTTTTCTTTTCTTTTTTCCCTTTTCCTTTCACGTTTCTTTCTCGTGGTTCACCGCCAAGGCCAACTACACCAAGTAGAGACTAAGGCGCGTAGTCTCGTTTGTTAGTGCCTAAAAATACTTACACGTTGGAACCTGGCGGAGATGCAGCTAAGCAAGCTCCATGTTCCTT
Organism: Aspergillus affinis; assembly: GCF_023601865.1. NCBI lineage: Eukaryota > Fungi > Ascomycota > Eurotiomycetes > Eurotiales > Aspergillaceae > Aspergillus > Aspergillus affinis. The sequence continues at coordinate 55,555 of NW_026515922.1, read as the reverse complement.
GGTCCTATAGGGCAGAGAAAAAGAAATGAATTTAAAACCGAAAAACTAAATGAATAAAGAAAATCAGCATCGGGATGGCTATCGTCATCACTCATCACCACTTTCCACTTTCCACATTCCACCGCCATCGTCGCCCAATTTAAAAATTGCCAACCGGACCAGGACCGGGCAGAGTGGCATCCAATGGAAAGATGTCAGGTACCGGACAGGCGAAGCTGTTGTGCTGACCGCTCTTCTGGGACGGCGCGTACAGTCCGTGAGATGAGCTGAGACAGGCGAGATAATGAACGGTGTAGACAAGACGGAGTACGGAATAGTCAGTGGAAACTGGAAAAGGGAGACTTCAGGGCCGGGTAGTCTATACCGAATCCGTTCCATCATTCCTGACGATCGCTCCTTCGCCTTCCTCCTGTTCGCACCGCCCCAACCGCCGTTTCACTGCCACGGTTCAGCCTCAGCATACAGACAGTACAGTACAGATATACTTACAGTACCGGTAACTATACCGTACCAAAAATGATACCGGAGGAGTGGTTCTTCCCCCGCGTTCGGTCGGCGCGGCGATGACTCAATCGAACAGAAAAATTTCTTCTAGCGTTTCTTACGGCCTTCTGCTTTCTCCTGATCACTGATCACGGCTACTCTCCAGTCTCCACAATCAATGTTGAAATAATCAAAGAATAATAGGGATGAGCGGCACCAACCGTCTGATCCTCTTTTCCTTTCCCCCTCCCGTCCCTCATTCTCCCTCTCCCCTTCGACGTCCATGTCCCGCTTTGCTGGCGATAAATCCTGAATCTCGTCCTGCACCTGTCCTGCACCCTGCACTCTGATGCAAATGGGTGGAAGGATTGCATGCGTCGAACGTGAATTCAAGTTTCATTGGATCCACCTCGGACATCAGGTGATAGGCACCTGATTGTCGGAACGTCGAGTAATTTTGTCATTGGATCGACTATCGGGTCGGTCCATCGACGTACATCCATGCTAGTTCAAGTATGGAGTAATGGTGTGCAGGTTAGACCGGAGGCTAGGGAGGCAGAGCGAGGTTCTGTGAGCCTGTTAGGTTGAGATGGACAGGGATATGCTGCCCTAGTCCGACGTGCAAATTTCCGTTCCGTTCACGTTTCCAAATCAACCATATCGATCACAATTAATATTTTATCGTCGTCATAATGATAGCTAGGAACTAATAATAATTATTGGACACGCCTGAATTAGGTCATACTCTGCGACGTTATTGACAAGGAGGCGGCGGGAATGAAGCGAGTGAGAATTAGGGGAAAGAAGAAAATTAAAAGGAGGATCTCCGTTGATCCACATATTTTTTTCCCCAGAAGGACCGCCGCGTCGGGTGCCTGGGAATCATTGTAAGGGAAGAAAATAAAAAGGTTGTATCCCGAAACTGAGGAAGGCAAATCATCGCGACAGGAGTAATTCTCATAGGAAACAAAATACAAATCAGATTAATAATGCATAATATCAACTATTTCGTATAGTGATGATGATAGTGCCCATAATCCATCATCCATAATCCATAAAAGGGGGGCGCAAGAGTGGATCCAGCAAGGTATGCTTCTAATGCAGTCGAAATGACGGTGGGCGGTTGACTCCGTATTCTGTACTCCGTACCGCGTGCGGGACTGCCAGTGGGGATTTCTCTGCTTGGGAAACCTGAAAGGGAGACATGAAATGATGAATCTGTTACAGACAAAATTATTTATGACGGCGATGAGATTTGGGATCCACCCATCCACCCATAGGTAAGTCGCACATGTATGGAGTTGGTCAAATAGTCGGTGGCGTGAGAATGAGAGTCAGAGATCCCCTCCCCCCCCCTTTCTTCTCCCAATATGCCCTACGAGTAACTACGGAGGACAGGAGGAAAATCCAATAAAGAGAGTTGAAACACTAGGGCTACTATCGTTTGGCCTACCTGCAAGATTTGACAGTGACATCCTTCAAGGGATGATCATCCAATGGAAGAGCAGATCAGGGTCTCCCCATTGTGCGGGTTGATCTTCCAAACAAATGGCCGCACGGCATCGCATCGCATCACCTCATCGAAGGGATTCTGTAGATCAGTTTGTCTGATCAATCCTGGCCCCATACTTGCATTCAGCCGCCCGGGACTTCAGTACTCGGTGTATGCAGATTGGAGGTGAAATAGGTAGGTAGTACGGTAGATACAGAGGGAGTAACTATGTATGTAGTGATTACCAGGAAGTGTACTCCAAGTACATCGGGGATCGGTAACCATTCTCATTGATCATAATAATACACGGGCAGAGGCGGAAGAGGTGAAAATACCTTGAGACCAACCGAGTTTCTAGGTTATCCCGATTGTGTGTGAAGGGATACCTAAGGTTGTGGGGAAAGGGAGAGCCGAAAATTATTTTTCAAAAAAAAAGCTGTCGGAATTTAGCTTTATCATTTTCTTGGGCCGCCGTTGAACAGCTCAGCTGTGACAGACTTCGAGTTTCAACGAGGATGCCCAGCAACAACCGCCCCCCGTGGATTTGACTACATACCTAAACCAACATCCCTTTCCTGGCATCCTTCCTGGTATATAGATCGTAGTCTCCTCCCGTCTCCGGGGAGTCATTGTTGTCATCAGAACTTTCATCGAGAACTTTTCACTCCGTTTGGTATTCATTTTCTTCTACCCCTCCTGGTCCAAATCCCGGACGCCTCTGTTATCATCACCACCACCCTCATTTATATCATCGTTACCGCATCGGTCATTACCCACCAGATTTTCCACGGAGGCTGTGTAATTTTCCGTTTTCGTGTCATCCGTTTCGGTCATTTACCCGACCGTTTCAGTCCGTACTGGTATCGGTCACAATACGACGACGGGGTGACCAGACCTTGGCAATACGGTGAGTCTCCACTGCAGCTCTCTTTCATTGAAACATCCATCCGTTTCTTCGAAATCGAGCCTTCCAAAATCCTTCCCCCCCAAAAAAATACTCCCTCCACTCCCCCCCAAGCCTTTTCTCTGTCCAACCAAACCGCCAATCGCCTGATGGAAATCTCCATAAGAGCAAGAAGAGCGTCGCACTCTAGTTTATTCCTTTTGACCCCCCATCTCTTACCATTGTCTGTGCCCTCGTCTTCCGCATCTTGCATCCCGGATCTTTGGACGCAGGAATAACGCTGGCACCGTCTCCCGTCTTCCGTCGCATGATCATCATCATCATCCTACTCTTACTTACATCCTGGCGGGACTTTGCTGCAGGTCCTCTACGACTCTCCACGTAACCGTGCAGGACATTGATCCCGCAAGACATTGAACCGCACTAGACAAGCTGTCGCAACCTTCACGTCTTTCTTACTCGGTCCAATCTCCGATTGCCCATCCGCGCGCCCTTCCTCTTTGGACCGCCTGCATCACTGTGTTGGCAGGCAATCCTGCATTGCACTTCCGATCCTCGTCGACGCCGCCGATTGTCCTTTTTCCCTCAGCCTTCCCTTCGCTCCCTGGCGAATAATCACGCCGGCCGAACGCACAGCTGATTTCCTTGTTCAATCAGCTCGCCCGCGGAGGGGGCTCTGCTGACAACTAAACACATGCGCAGTGCGTACGACTATTGACTTACATATCCTTCTCGATTCCTCTCTTCTCTTTGGTCACCATCTTTTCCTCCAACCAAATTTAGTGAGCAAGGAAAGAACGAATCTCACTCCGTCCGCATCGTCTTCCTTCAATTGGTCCGTCTCCGCATCCTTTGCTTGCACTTGCAGAAGGACAGCTTTCCCCGCGTACTTGGACGATCGACAAATCGAAGAGGGGTTGGGAAGCAAAAGACAATTTCAGACTGGAACGATTGACCAGGGATCAAAGACGAAATCAAGAAAAGGACCGGAGGAGCGCATATCAAGGAACGTGACGAAGGCCGATTTCCGAAAGTGATCAACCCCGGGAAGCCAAGTCATCATTTCCGTCATTTCACCTGAAGTGGTTTATTATTCTGTCTTATTTATTTATTTTTTATTATTTTCTTTTAAGGGGGCAGAGCGAACCCACGTCGGAATTCTCCAGCAATTTCTTTCGTCGATCCATTGTTACACAACGCCGGTGTCTGTTTCAATTGTTATCAGGGACCCGAAATCGTTTTTTTCCCTCTCGCGAGCGCTCTCCGGCAGGGCACTGCGCATTGCATCAAAGGCAGGCCAAGATGCAGACATCCAAACCACAGCAATCCCGCTAAGGACGTGGCTTTTGCATCACTCAGCCAGACACGTTCCCTATTTTGGCTCGTATTGCATTCCAGCTATAGGCCGCCATTTTCGCAACCAACACGACCGCTTATCTACTACCCCGTTCTTCATTCGTCCCTTTATGAGTCCAGGTGACTCAGGCACTGGCACGGTTCACGACAGGTCGACAGTCTCACGTTTCGCAGCCGGGTGGTACGCCTGGTTGTGTAGTCCGCGATGGCTAACGCCGCAACTTCGCCAGCCTCGACTATGAATGGCGATACCAACGCCAATTTAAAACTGACTACATCGCTCCCGAAATCCCCCAAACTACACCATGTCGTAACATCCTTTCCTTCCTCCAACCCCCCTTCGGGTCCCCTATACACCTCTTCTCTTACTACTACTCCGAACTCTCTCCACCCAACCTATATTCCTTCAAATGCTTCCAGCCCTTCAACGACACCTTTGCAACCTGCCACAGACGGGCACCGAGACCGCCTACCTGCATTTCCTTCTGTTGCTCCCTCCCTCGAGCTCGGCGAATCTGCAATGGCTTTTGCAGGCACTGCTACCGCCTCGGGATCCGGTGATGCCGTCAACAACAAGGGTCCCGGCCTAATGCGCCGAATCTCACGAGGTGCAGCCAACAAGCTTACTCGAAGACGTCAATCCACCTCCCACAACGAGAAGCGAGACCGCAGCTCTGGTCCGGTCATCATGCGAAGACGCAGTGACAGCAAAACGGGTACTCAAAACAGCCGCGAGAATGCCCTCGAGTCCAGCAACGAAGAGGACAGCTACGACGCTTTGGATTCGCTCGGTGCTTGGTGTGGCTCGGATGCATCGAGCTTGCAGAGTGACAATCCTATGGGGCTTGCCCGTAGTGTCGGCGCGATCGCACCCAAGGTCGACTCGTCGATCCAGCGCGGTACTATTCTGACAAAGGTCACCAAGAAGAGAAAGAAGCAAGTTCGCTTCTTTCTAGATCTCGACGCGGGCAAAGTCTACTGGGATGTATCAAACCCTGCGAAACGGTTTTACATCGACGACATCAAGGAGATTCGCGTGGGTGCCGATGCGCGCAACTACCGTGAGGAGCATCAGATCCCGCAGGAGGCCGAGAGTCGCTGGTTTACGATCGTCATTGTCGATGCCGAGCGCTCCAAGGGCCGAGCGGTCAAAACGCTACACCTGATCGCTCCCAATGATCACCTTCTCGACCTCTGGACGACGACACTCGAAGACATCTCGCGCTACAGAATCGGTCTCATGGCTGGTCTGGCAGGATCCGGCCAGAGTGAAGCCGCTTTGAAAGCGCACTGGCAACGCGAGATGTCCCGGTTGTTTCCCCATGGGGTCAAGTCTGGTGAAGACGAGCGCCTGGATTTTGGTGCCGTCGAAAACATTTGTCACAATTTGCACATCAACTGCTCTAAGCATATGCTTCACACCCAGTTCACCAAAGCCGATATTGGAAGCAAGGGAAAACTTAACTTCGACGAGTTCAAGGAATTTGTCGCACTCCTGAAAGAGCGGAAGGATGTCCGCGCGATCTTCAAAAGCATCGCCACAGACTATGAGGGCCTCACACTCGATGAATTCTTAATCTTCCTGCGTGACGTACAGAACGAGGACATCGATTCCGACCGAATTTATTGGACTTCGATGTTTGACAAATGTGTCCGAAAGTCGAAATTACGGACCCCGAGTATCCCTGAATCCGGGGACGAGCCGGTTCCCCGAATGAATCTGGATGCCTTCTCTTCGTTCATGGCCTCGTCCTGGAATGGTATCTATGCCTCTCGTCCCGCGCAGTCACGATTCGACCGGCCCTTAAACGAATACTTTATCTCGAGCTCCCATAACACCTACCTTCTGGGCCGCCAGGTTGCTGGCGCATCCAGCACCGAAGCATACATTAGTGCTTTGTCGCAAGGATGTCGCTGCGTTGAGATTGACTGCTGGGATGGTGCCGATGGCCGACCTATTGTGTCTCACGGGAGAACAATGACTACGAGCGTCTTGTTTGCTGATTGCATTACTGTCATTAATCGTTACGCATTTATCACCACCGATTTCCCTCTGATCCTGTCACTCGAAGTCCATTGCAACCCGGAACAGCAATTGGCCATGGTGAAGATTATGAAGGATACCTTCAAGGAGCAACTCGTGTTGGAACCGCTGCTCACGAACACTTTTGTTCTCCCCTCCCCTGAGGAGCTGAAAGGTCGCATTCTCGTTAAAGTCAAAACGTGCGATGAGCCTCAGGCAGCGATGCGGCAGGAGTCCGGGTTGGCGCTTGGCGATTTTCCAGGACGGAAGCGCAGCTCCAGTTCCCCGTTTATACGTCCGGCAGTACCCGAGAATCCGGCCGTCGAAGCCCTTCCCCCTCTGTCTACTGCCTCCACCATCGGTCAAGATACGGTCTCCTCGTTCCTAACTCAGGACAAGAGATCCTTCACTACCACCAGTTTGAGCAGCGCCACGGAGGACAGCGATGGGGCCCTAGTTTCAGCCAAGAAAGAGTCGAAAAAACGCCAGAAGAGCAAAATCACGAAACCCCTGTCGGATCTGGGAGTGTATACTCGTGGATACAAGTGGCACAGCTTCTCGTCTGCCGAAAGCCAGAAGTTCAACCATGTTTACTCCTTTGCCGAGCGATCATTCGAGAGCATCTGTCGCGATGCGGAGAACAAAGCGCTTTTCGAGAAGCACAACCGTAAATACCTCACTCGCGTTTATCCCTCCGGCTTCCGGCTGAGGTCGTCTAATTTCGACCCCCTCAAGTTCTGGCGCCGCGGCGTTCAAATGGCGGCGCTGAATTGGCAGACCTATGATGTCGGCATGGAGATGAATCAGGCCATGTTCGCGGCCGGCAGTGACCGCACTGGCTACGTGCTCAAACCGGAAACCCTGCGCACTCCTCAGATTCCAAACGAAGCGGACCCCAAGGCCCGACAGTGGAACATCATGCGATTCTCCATTGATGTCATTTCAGCCCAGCAACTGCCCCGCCCTCGGAGTATTGGCCCTGATGATAGCATCAATCCCTATGTTGAGATTGAGGTGTTCAGCGCTGATGACAGAGGCCAAAGCTTTGTTTATGGCCAGGGGGGAATGAACGCCTCGGCCCGCAGTGGCATGTCGGGAATCGGATATCCCCATCGTCGACGCACGCGAATCGAAAAGAGTAACGGGTACAGTCCCATCTTCAACGACCAATTCAAGCTCTCCCTTGAGACTAAGTACCCCGATTTGGTGTTCGTTCGCTGGACTGTCTGGAGCTCTATGGACGGACGCAGCACGGGAGGCAACAACTGCGTTCAGCTGGCCTCGTTCACCGCAAAGCTCAGCAGTCTGTCCGAAGGCTATCGATACCTTCCCTTGTATGATGGCGGCGGTGACCAGTATCTGTTCTCCACGTTATTCTGCAAGATCACCAAAGAGGATCCGATCCCTGCCCACCGGGTCGATCCCGATGAGCTCCGAGCCGAACGCATGGGTATCCTCCGCCAGATCGGGCAGACCGTGTTCAAGCGGACTGCATCGACCGAGCGGGAGAAGGACTTGCAGTCTGACAAAGGCAGCGAGACGCCAGCGAGCTTAGACGAGAAAGATACTTCGCCGATCTTGACCCCGACTATTTCTACCGCATCCACCGCATCTTTACCTCCTTGATCTCGCGGTTGAGATGCTCCACTTCATACTTCTTTTCATTTCTCTTGTATTCTTTTTCTCTCATCCTACCATATCTTTTTATTCCATCACCGCCATTCATGTGCTATTAAAAGGTGCGGCGTTATGACAGATTCGATTGCATCGGATTTTCCTGGATTCATTGTTCTCTCCATCCCTCCTCTCTCTCCTTCCCTTTCTCTTTTTTGATTTTGTTCAGGGACCTTGGGCGCAATCCGGTTACTGAGGTTACCACTGGAGGGTCCGAAGGAAACCTATGTTTATTTCTTATCTATTCTGTTACCGGGAAGCGATGCATAGCTGCGTCAACGCCATTGCAGGTTCAAGACGCTCTGACTGATCTTTCTGATTTTACGTTTGCGACTGGATTATATTTGTTTGATGTGGCGATACCCTCTACCTATGCCCTGGTTGTACTTGTTTGTTTTTCTGTTTTTTACTAAGCATATGATTGTGTCTCAACATTTGGAATCCCGGTCGCATTTTCACACGTTCTTCTATTCTATTTTCCTTTGTTCTTTCACCTTCGTTGAGCAGGACGGTCGCATTGTTTAGGGAGTCACTACGGAAATGGTTGCATCATCGGGCATAAATGGTGGAGGACTACATGTACGAGACTGGATTTAAGGCCACTTCGTTCCTCGAGGGACCAGAAGTGTGCTCTATTGATTGATTTAATCCTATCCGTCGCCTGCAGGGGTTCTCGAAGATGCCCTTCAAGGTCGGATCTGTCTATCTTTACCTTTCTTCTCTCTGTTTTAATAAATATGAACACGCGGCTGGGACGCTCATACGAATCCGAGCGTTGTACAGTTAGCTTGGTAATTTAAGAAGCTTTCCTATTCAGTACTCAGTAGACCACTGTAGATGTTAATAATAGTTGGACTTGCTATAGTCCTCCATTTACTGGTACTAGTTACTCTCTCTCCTGTCAGTCTTGCTTACCGCCTACCGGTCTGGGAATGACAACGTGACGACTTCCCGTAAGCCTCAAGTCCCTCCCCGATAGTCTAGTATATCCCATACAAGCACAACCCATTCCCCTTCCTTTTCTTATTCTTTCACCTCAATTTCTACTCCCAGGACCCTACCCACCATGGACCCATTCTCCGCAGAAGGCGGTACGTTTCCCTCCCCTCCCCTCCCCTCCCCTCCAAATTGCCCGAACAACTAACCTGAACCGACCTCCGCACCCAACCCAGAACTCATCAACATCCACAATGCCTACCACCAAGGCCAATACCAAGAAGCGATCGACTTCGACACCTCCGCCCTCTCCTCCGAGAACGTCCTCCCCGCCCGTGTCCTGCAGCTGCGCGCCCAACTCGCCCTCGGCCAGTCCGCTGAGGTCCTCGCCGCCGTCGACGCCGAGGCTGATGATGTCCCCGACCTGGCTGCCGTGAAGGCCCTGGCTCAGAATGAGGCCGGGGATGTCGACTCGGCGGCCCAGTTGGTGCAGGACCTCGTGGAGAATTATCCGGATAATGCGAGCGTGCAGGTCCTTGCCGGGACGGTGCTACAGGCTCAGGCCAAGAGTGAGGAGGCGTTGGCGCTGTTGGCGAAACATCAGGGAAATTTGGAGGCGTATGTTTTATCTTTTCCTTCTTGTTGATGGTATTGCTCTGGGGTTGCAATGTCTCGTGATGGGACTATACGCGGGATGGAATTGGTAAAACGTGATGCTAATCTTGTGCGGGTTATAATATAGGGTCGCATTGATCGTCCAGATCCATCTCCAGCAGAACCGCTCGGATCTCGCCCTCAAGGAAGTCCAGACCGCGAAGCGCTGGGCCCAGGACTCGCTTCTGGTCAACCTGGCGGAATCGTGGGTTGGCATGAGAATTGTGCGTTCTTCACCCGTCTCTCTCCAAAGAAATTTACTTTGCTGGCTAGTCTGAGTCCTTGGAACTAACCAATGATCTCTCCAGGGCGGCGAGAAGTACCAATCGGCCTTCTACGTGTACGAGGAACTGGCCTCGGCGCCTAGCACGTCCGCGCCTCTTTCCATCGTCGGCCAGGCCGTCGCGGAGCTCCATCTCGGTCGATTGCCCGAGGCCGAGGCCGCGTTGACGGCGGCGCTGGAGAAATACCCCGAGGACGCGGAATTGATCGCCAACTCGGTCGTGTTGAATGTGTTGGCTGGAAAGCCGTCGGAGGATTTGGAGACGTACGTATACCCTCCCTACCCTACCGTCGTTCAATTGGCGTCCGGTGGAAGTGTATCTGCCGGTCAAGCTAACGGGGGGGGTTTTTTTTCTCTCGATGTAGACGTCTGCAAAACGCCCAGCCCTCGCATGCTCTGCTGGTCGATGTTCAAGAGAAGAGTGACTTCTTTGATACGGCTGCTGCGAAGTATGCGCCGCGAGTGTCGTCTTAATTTTCCCTTCAGGCTGTTGTCTCCTCCTCTTTTCCTTTCTCATTTCAATGAATTATGCGACGGCGTAGCGATTGTATTATCAGGTATTATCTGCAAGGCCTTTTTTTCATTTTTTCTCATTCCTTCTTCCTTCCATCTTCCTTTCCATATCTAGTCCCATGGACAGAGTATTTTGCATCAATGATAGACATTATATTTGTGATACCTAAAAGCGAAAATAAGATGAGACTCGATCCTGCGTGCTCGAGCCTGTTACACTGACCCTGTGCATCCAACGCTGTGCGACCTGCTATGCTAGGTATCGCGTAGATCATCAACTAGATCGTCATCGTGATCGTCATCAGGGTAAATAATCAACATCAATAAATGCAATTTCAAACGCGGTCAATTGATTTCACCAGAGACGAGCCGCCAACCAGCTCTTCAAAGCCTTGCCTTGCTGCGCCTCCTCGCTGAGAAACTGTCCGCTGTAGACTGGCGCAACGTGCGTTTCTCCATGTCCAACGACGTACGTGGCATCTGGTATGACGGACTATAGGTAAATAAATCAGTCAATCGGTGCCCCATATAGGTCCCACTCATCCCAACTCTGAACAGCTCAATCTGAACCTCCACCCCCAACTTAAACAACAATAAGAACAACTAAAAAAGGGAAAATGAAAAGAGAGAACATACCTTAACCTTCTCCACGAACGCCTCAATCCCCGAAAAGAGGATCTCATCCCTCCCCGCCAAAAACAACACACTGTCTGTCTTCTCCCTCGCATCTCTCCACCACTCCACGGGCGCCTTATTCGGCTCACTCCATGCATCTCCTTCCCTCACCTCATCCTCCTTGGTCCCTCCATTGGTACTGCTACCGCTAGCGAGATACCCCCTCGACCAATCCACCAACACCTTCGCCGGGATCATATCCTTCTTGCGATTTCCCTTTATTGTCGCCCCGTCCAGATTATAGCTTACCCAGGGCGCGAATGCAAATACCCCTGCTAGCGGGGGATGACCGTCTAGGAGGGGACCTAATGGCTCGATATCCGGGTGTGGATGCACGAGGTGCAGCAGGACAGCTAGAGCGAGATTTCCACCGGCGGAATCCCCGCCGAGGATGATGTTTTCTGGTGAGCGGTGCGTCTCGGTGAGGATGTACTGGAGGGCGGAGATGGATTGGCGGAGTTGCGTCGGGTAGGTTTCGTGGGGGGTGAGGGTGTAGGCGACGAAGAAGATGGCGATGTCGCCGTGGGAGGGATTGCTGGCGTTGAGGTGGTTGATTATGGAGGTGTAGAAATCGAAGTGGCCTTCTGAGGCGGGGATTGCGAAGCCTCCACCTGTTTGTTTTCTATGGGGTTAGTAGGTAGTGGTTTGGTTTGGAAGGGTCTGTTTACTGGGCTAAGATACTAGGAAAGATGGATATACATACCATGATTATAAACCACCACGTTCTTCGCATTCTTATCCCCAATCCAATGCCCCGTTGCGCCGTGATTGAGCGTCACGTTTTCCGGCTCAAGGCCTTTGGATTTCATGAAGCTTTCATACGCAGATTTGGTGGAGGGATATACGTATCTACACACGGCCTGGTCAGTCGTCAAGCTACTTCAATGTGTTGGGAAACCTCTCGACATGTCAGTCATACTGAAGTTGTCTAGAACTCAACCGACCGACCAGCGATCGGATCATCGCATTACCGACATGAAGCATGTAGGAACTTGCGCCAGATTTACCGCGGAAGGCTCCAGTGATGGCGCTGTAGAGCGCGGCTCCGACGGCGGAGAGCTGGGCGGCGAGAAGGTCGGCCCTTTCCCAGAGGGAGAGCGAGGTGCGGTCCAGGGCCATAGTGAGGGAAGTGAGGGAGAGGGGTAGTGATGGATTTTCTTCAAGGGCTAAAGTGGGGGGGAAGGAAGGATAAGCACAAGAATAAGAATAAGAAAGAGGAAGAGTATAAGACGGAGAAGATCCCCGCTCCTGTCACTCGAGCGGTTTACCTCGGCTGCAGCGGTAGAAGTGAATAAATTGCATAAGCATACACGTCATTTATATTTGCTTTTTCTGTTCGCTGGTACCTCGCATACACAAGATTAGTTAGTGGCCATTCACCATGTCCTCCTTGCCGGTCAGATCGCAGAACGCCTTAAACGTGGTGAAATCTTCCTCGCCAGTGCTCTCGATAATGCACTCAGCCGTGGCGCCCACGAAGTACACATACCCCTCCTTCACTTCCTCCGTCTTGTGGCCGACTGTGATCTTACCAGTGCCGCCGGTGCAGATGACAATGCTAGGGCCGGCCAGGCCGTCGAAGGTCGCCTTGGCGCCGGCGCGTTTCAGCTCCGTCTTCACCACGCTGAACTCCTCGATGGGAGGGTCGTAGAGCAGACTGGACGACATGCTAGAGTACGCGGGCACGTTGAGGACTACGTACGGGTAGTCCTTAGGCTCCAACTTCTGCTCCTCGATCGGCGCGTAGGAATACGTCAACATGTCCGTGAGGGTGCTGACATCCTTGAATTTGGGAGTGAAGCCCGCGCGCACCACGTTGTCGGAGGACGCCATGCACTCGATGATGTCTCCGGAAATGTAGGCGTGGATGTCGTCCGCCTTGAGGAACATGGCCTCTCCGGGGGATAGCGTGACGAAGTTGAGGAAGAAGAACACGAACGAGCCGATGTCGTTGGGAAACTGTCCGTTCAGGCGCGTAATGAGAGCGGCCAGCTCGGCCGGGTTGCTCGGGTTGGTGTGGGGCGTACTGGCGGAGGTAGCGAAGCTATCGGGAGAGTCATGGGCCGCCGCGACGAGGTCCTTGGTGGCGGCTTCGATGCTCTCGGGCGATGATTGCATCAGAGATGTGAAAGCCGCCCGCAAAACCTCCTTGTTCTTCTGTGTCACTGCAGGGTCTTCCGAGTCCTCCGAGCCCTTGATCGTGTTTTCAAACTGGCTGGCCGCATCCTCGCCGATCAGTTGACGCAAGGGTGCTACGGCGTTGAGGAAATGGGCAATCTCGGCCAACGGACGGAAGCCACACAGGCCCTCGAACGGCGTGATGGCGATGGTCATTTCAGGCTTGTGGTTATCATCTGCAGGATACGGTTAGCCGACGCCAGCATAGCCAGTTTCGGGTGGCTTATCCTTACCAGGATAGTTCTGGGAATCCCGGGCATGAAGCTTTTCGGCGAGCTTCTTGTTCGGGTGGGCTTGGATACTGAGAGCCTTCCGGATCGACAGCACCTTGAAGAGGAAGGGCAGCTTTCCGCCATAGCGCTCCGCGACCTCCGTGGACATCAACGCCTGGTTATCCTGCACGAGATCGAGCAAGGTTCGCTGCGTCTCGAGGTCTTTCGACGGAAGAGAGGGATGCGTGCCCATCCATAGCTACGTCATAGGGATTAGCGGGAGACTCGTGGCGGGAGGAAGGGCAGGCACTGACTTCGGCATATGGCTTCTCAGACTCTATCGAGAAGTCAGGAGCAGCGGTGGTAGCTGCGTATTTGGCCGCAGCGGAGTCGTTGCCGACCTTTCCTAAAAGGACGTTCAGCACAGCATTCACCGTAGAAACACCGCAGATTGCCTGATCTTACCCCAGTCATAACTGTTGACTCCTAAACACACACACCACCCCAGTCCATTAGCCTTTCTGAGAACGTCCAGTCAGTCCCTGACAGAATCCACGCTTACCACACTGGAGTCGAAACAACGGCACTCGCATTCTGTCTGTTCCGGAAGTGGGCGGTCAGAAGTTGAAGTCGAAACAAACAAGACAGAGAAATCGAGGATATACTCGGCTGAGGAGTGATTTTTCCAGGGGGAGTGAGTGGTCACAGATCAGGTCCAGCTTCTCGTCCGTCAACCACGATAAATTTCTCCGTCTGGATACTTTTTGTTGGGTCCCTCCAGAGATCGCGAGGACGAAGAGCTCCGCTTTCCTTCTGCTTTCTGCCCCTCCATCCCGCACTAAGCCCCATTCGGCTATCCGCCTCCGACCCCGTGACGGCAATGGAGCCCTCCAATCAGCGCGTCCCGTGGGGCAGTAAGCGCGTTCCCGGCAGCCGCCAGTCGCCCGCCAAGAATACCCGCGCCGTCCATCGCCCATCATCGGCGCCGCAAGCTTCCCCGTCCAAGGCCGCTGCTACTGCTCATCGTCAGTCGCAGGATCTCCGCCAGGGTGCAGTTCGCGGCACGCGCAGTATATCCAATCAGGAGATTGTCTCTGCCTTTGATTGGGAGGCCTTGACCCTGGAGAAAGCCAAAGACTCGGTTGCAATCCCGGCCAAGGGTAAAAAGAAGACGCAGCCGAAGAAGCAAGGCAAGGCATTTCCTCCTGGAGAGCCGCCCCAGTCGTCTTCCAGGATGTCGCGCAACCGCCCCAGGGGCCCTCCCATGCCCAGGGATAATGGCCTGGCTGCCAATGAAGAAACAGACATGTGGAACAAGATTCTACAAGATCTGCGCAAGGCCAAGGAGAAGAACGATAAGCAAAAGCTCATCGGGGACCAGATCCACGTACTGAACGAGAAGATTGGGAAGGACGGTGGGAGTAAGTACAACCCCCTCTGTCTTTCTTCATTCTGCGATGATGGCAAGGTCAAGAAACAGCTGTTGAATCTAGCTGTCGTTGGTGGATGACCATGACGGATGTCGTCTCCCGAGCCTCTATTGTCATTTGATGGAATGAGGATACATTAAAACTAAGCAAATATTAACCTTCCTTACAGAGCCTACGCTCAGCGAGCATAACCAACTGGATGCTCTCTACCGTCAGATGGCCAAGCTCTGCGAAGATGAACGAGCCATCCTCCAGGATGAACCGAGCGACGTGATCAAAAATCTGGGACTTTTGACCGCTCTCCGTCAAGCTTCCGAAATGGAAGCACCGCTCAATCGCGCTTCTGCTCTGGGCAAGTCCCGCAAGAAGAGGAACGATGTCGATGGATCGGCCACCGATTCGCCTGGCCCGTCCGGTCCGTCTTTTTCAGATAAGGCGAACCGCAAGGGCGGTGTCCAGCGCAGTACCAGCGTCTCGAGCGCGCAGGCCCGGGACGGCCGAGAAAGTCGAGAGAGCGTGCACGTCAAAGTCGAAGAAGGAGCAGAGAGTACCAAGGGCATGGTGGCCGAGCGCACGGGGCAGTTGACCATGGGCGCCGAAGTTGTCTTCAAACATAACAAAAACAAACAAGGTGTGGAAGGCGAGGGCATCCAGTGCATTATCAAGTCTATCACGGGCGAGGGAAATAAGAAACGGTATGGCATGGCTCCCCAGTCTTAAGTTGCCAAGTAATTGACCGAGTTCCCCTTTCAAGGTATGACGTTCAGGATCCCGAGCCGAATGAGAACGGCGAGCAGGGCGCTGTCTACAAAACTACAGCCGTCTCACTGATCCCCATTCCGAGAGTCGGGACGGCGTTGCCCTCCTTCAGCGTGGGCAAGCAGGTCCTGGCGCGGTACCCTGATACGACCACGTTCTACCGTGCGGAAGTCATGGGATCCAGGAAGGATACCTACCGTCTTAAGTTCGAAGGCGAGGAAGACGACAAGGAAATGGAAGTCGACCGTCGGTTTGTCCTCGACATCCCCGGTAAATGAGCCCATTCTTCGAAAGAGCGGTCTAGGAAGACAGTCTTCACTTCCGGGACCAAACAGTTCTGGCCCGTATGATACCCTTTGCGCCGCAGCGGTTTTCATTCATTGGTAAAGGGGGTTAAGGAGTTTCTAGTTTGGCGATATTTTATTTTTACTGTCGGTTGAAAAAGCACTACTCGACCAGAAGCGAGGCGTTTGGATCATAGATTGCCGGTTGCTTAATTTTGCTCTATTGTTCTAGGTAGTTTTCATAATCTTAGTGATATATATAGGCTAGGACTATGAAATTCAACTAGTCATGATCACTGAAAAAGTCTAGAGCAATTTCTATCAGATTGCATTTCAACTAGTCAGGTTGACTGGTTCATGCACCGTAAGTCAATTCTATTTGATCAATGCTCCACAATCACGATGGCCTTCAAATCGGTCCGCCCTCACAAAAGACCCTTCGCATATTTAAACAAATCCACATCCAGCGACGCATTGACGGCCTTAAACGCCGCCGTAAAATACGGAATCTCCTTGCCATCATATATGCAACGATTGCCATGCAGCCCAATCGTTACCTTGCCCAGTTCCTCGGTGCTGGCATCATAGATGCCCTGACGTACGAGAGTCTTGATGCTGATATTGCCCAGGATATCGGCGTTGGTGAGACCATGTCGCAGGGTTAGATTTGGGATGTCGATGTAGCCGAGGTCTTCGCCATTTACGGTGAGGTTGAAACCGACGGAGCCCTGTGGAATGGAAAATTTCAATCAAGGTTACCTAGTGGAGTGGCTTTGGAATGCGACGGGGTGACATACCACTTCGACGTTGAATGGGGTTGGGTTTTTGAATGCTACGGTGGCGTTCAAGTTGTAGCCTTTCTTTGGGGGTTCGAAGATATGGATATCGGTTACGTTGAATGCGCCATCGCGGTTGAGGAACTCTGGTGATTATGCTTTGGTTAGAATGTATATTTTTGGGGTCTAGAATGATTGGTGGTGGGGTAAGTTTACCCTGGGCGTTGTAGCCTGTTGAAGTATATGTCAGTTGATACTTACTTGGTGAAGTCGTTGAAGACAAGACGCTGGGTTTTTGAACATACCTTGCATCTTCATGTTCTTGTGAATATCTAGTTGAGCAGTGGGAAGGCCCTTGACCTTGAGATCTGGATTTCCGGAAATGACAATGCCGAAGTCTTTACTCGAGACCGCGGACGCCGCTAACTGCGAGAAGCAACTAACGCAAGAAAGGTGCAGATCCTGATCTATGTCGAGGGTGGCGCCATCGCTGAACTCGATCTCCGGGACGGGGAAAGTAGCAAAGGTCTTGTCCGACCCAGGGGCACTGAGTGATGCATTAAAGGCAGAGAGCTTGCCGCTGCCACTGAATCCACCCCCAACGTGAAATTCTTGAGATTGGCGAATATGGAACGAGTCCGGAGTGGGATTTGAGATGGTGAGTCCGGAAGTATCAAAGTTATTGTTATTGATATAGTTGTTGGCGAAGTTAGGAACTCCCACGTAAATGCTTGTTGGATATCCACATTAGTACAAGCCGTTGAGATTGGATAAAATGATGCTCACATAGGCAGGACAGTCACCAAGACGATAATGCAGAAGGCTATCAGGTAAATCCACCACCATTTCTTCATATGGGCCTTCCATCGCTGGAAGAGCGTAGGCTTGACTGGTGTAGAGGTACCGTCGGCTTCTGATGTATCTGAGATCTGCTCTATATCCGATTTAGACATTTTCTGTTTGAGGTATTTTCTGAATTCCACGGACCAGCCGAGGAATATACAGTGAAAAGGCTGCTGGCTCAAGGAAGGCGATCTCAGTTGGGGCCAAATGTATCATGCGTGGTGGTTGATGCCGGTTCAATCACCCATTCTAGTTCCCATCGCGTCCCAAATATCGCATAAGAGGAAGAAATCAGAGGAACGGAGGGGTTTTTGGCACGGCCTAATATTTTTTGTAGGAAGAAACCGCTCAGCTTTATTATTCCCCCTCTGTTTCAACCCCATGGGGGGAGAGGGGAGGCGACGATGTCGATCCTTTATCCACTTCACATGAGATACGACGGGTACGCGGCCAGAGACCGCGGCATTGATGTCACTATCACTATCTGGGATGTTGGGAGTCGATCGGTTTGGAAATTGATCTGAATTTGGGGACACCAAGGCGCACGCCTGATTTTTAAGTGATTAGGGTTATGCACAATCCAGCGGTCCCCTGCCGGTGGACGGAGTACGGAGCACAGAGTACTGGTGAAGTATCCGCGAGTCATTCTAACCGCCGAGGATCTAATCAACCGCCAGGATGGATACTTTGGAGATACTGGGAATTTGAACTGCAACATGATTCATTTCATTTGAATTGGCCACCCACATCGAACAAGCTTCGAGTGTGATGAATTGGCTCCAAGGTGGGTAGTAGAGTTGACGACGAGGGACTATATAGTTTATGGTATGATTACCATTGACTGACGTGATGAAGTCTTACTAGAGGCATGAGCTATGAAGCACGAACGGGATATCGAGGGACCGTCCGGTGTATGAACTATGGAAGAGTGAAATAGACTCACAGGATGAGAAATGAGAATGACGGAAGCTGCTAGACGCCCAGCCTCACCTGACAAATGCCTGACTAACTCCGTGCTGAGTCAGCCACCCCGCCCGTCCCGAGACTCCGAGGGATTCACTCGGTCAGTCATCAATTCGCAATTCCCGGGCTTCGCCGCTATACTTTTGCTTTAGAAGAAAATTGTCCTCTGTCGTCCCCGTTCCATTTGTTGTTCGAGTACGCTCATACCTATGATGCTCGTGGGTTATCGATGAACCCTGCTTAGTTGCCGCTCTAGACTGTTTTTGGATTGCTCCCCCCCCCCTCTTCTTTCTCCCCTCCGCAATGGCGAACTTGCCCTCACACGCCTCCCCAACTTTCGCCTCACAACCATCGCCCTCAGAACCTGTCGATGGTCTATCGCTTGAGTCTACAACTCCGGCTGCACCTTTACCAACCAGTCGCATAGATGAGCTTCGTGCTGACGCTCACTCCGACAATGCCGAGCATGGTCCAGGCGACGTCACCCCCGCCGTGCCCGCTTCGCTCCTCTCACCTTCCTTCACCCCGCCAGCAACGCCGGGGGGTACCCTGAACACGGCACAATTGCTACAGCAGGCCCAGCTACCGCAGCCAGCATTGTCCTCGAAACCGCCCAAACTACTTTCCTGTCTTCCGAACGTCGAATGTATCGTCCGCGCTCGGATCCCCACGACCAACGGCGCCGAGATGTTCCTTCACCTCTACCGCAATGATTTGGATAACAAGGAGCACCTGGCAATTGTGTTCGGAAACACTATCCGCAGTCGAAGTCTGGACCAAGTCCGCCCGGGGGAGACCGAAATGGATCGCATGATTCGCGGGGCATACGTCGGCACCCTTCATCCCGGGCGGGTGAGTAGTTGGTACGATAGCGCGCAGGCCGAGGGTGAGGGAAGAGTTGCTTCCACCGATGGTCCCGTGTCGGATCAACCTGGGGTCCCCCGAAGCAGCCCCAGCCAAGCACCGCTAGTGAGAATTCACTCGGAGTGCTATACCGGCGAGACGGCGTGGTCGGCCCGTTGCGACTGTGGTGAGCAGCTTGACGAGGCCGCGCGACTCATGTCCTTACCGATGGAGACGCTGGCCGCGGTCGCTTCCCAGCAGGATCTCACCGTGCCTTCGAATGCGTCTGGCGGTGTCATCATCTACCTCCGGCAGGAAGGTCGCGGGATCGGGTTGGGAGAGAAGTTAAAGGCGTATAATCTCCAAGATCTGGGATCTGACACCGTCGAGGCCAATTTACTGCTGCGTCATCCGGCCGACGCCCGGAGCTACGGTCTGGCGACAGCAATGCTGGCTGATCTGGGTCTGGGGGTGGATTCGAACCCCCATGGAATTCGGTTGTTGACAAACAACCCGGACAAGGTGCGAGCCGTTGAAGGACCCAACCGAGAGGTGGTTGTTAAGGAACGGGTTCCGATGATCCCACTGGCATGGAGATCGGGCGGAAAGATGGGCATCAAGAGTTCCGAAGTCGAGGGGTATTTAAGAACGAAGGTGAGTTGGATCCCCCCCCCCGACTTGACGCTAGGCAGGGCGATAGCTAACGCGATGACCAAACAGATTTCCAAAATGGGCCACATGATTCAGTGAATATCTTTCCTTTCTCATTGTTATTTTATGCTATTTTATTTTCGTGTCGTCTTCACACGGCGCTATACTTATGACGGCGAGACGGAAGCCATTCTACGTGTCTATAATGCTCTACGTCTTCCTGCATTCTTCCGTGCAATGCACATGCCATTCGGCATTATTCTGATGGGTCAGCGGAATTCTCGGTTGAGAAGTAGTTTTTATGGGGGCGGATCGGCTTTGCAGTTGCTGGCAGGGAGTTCGTCTTTGATTATTCTTTTTTTTTTTTTTTTTTTTTTTTTTTCCTTAATATTTATTCTTGGACCTCCCCAGCTGGGGACGTTGTTTGGATAAGCAGATTATATACGGGGACCGGCGTACATACAGACCACATAACTACATCCTTCCTGCAGCTTCAAGCCCAAAGACCCTGAGCATGTGATGGTCCAGGATTAAGTTCGGCGGGACTCCACTTGTTCCAGAACTGTCACCTTCGTCCATTCCGAACCTCCTCTTCCTTCTCTTCGCTTCCCTCCTCCTTTTCTCGACTCCCTCGTATTCCTCTTTTTCTTCTTCTCTCTGCCCTCCCTTCTTCTTTTTCTTCTTTATTCCCTCTTCCTTTTCCATCCATGCGGATTGTCAACTTGGTTTGCTGACCAGGTTTGTGCCTGGCTTTTGTTCCCGCTTTTTCGGCCGTTTTGAATGGCCGTTACGATTCGATAACACAGCGAGTGAGGCAATGGCCAACCGCCTGCCTCCTCTGAACGATGTGGCGCCATCTCCGGTGATGGAGTCTGCATCCATGAGCCAGGATCCGGACGACGTCAAGTTAGAAGACTCTCCCACCCCGACCGGCCTGGCCTCTGCAGATGCAGAAACACCGGCGTCTGATAATGGCGGGCCTGCGGGGCGGAAACGCAAGTTGAATAGCATGTCGGCTCGAGGCGTCGCCAACCTTACCCCGGAGCAATTGGCAAAGAAGCGTGCCAACGATCGCCAGGCTCAGCGAGCCATCCGCGAGCGAACTAAGACTCACATTGATTCCCTCGAGCAGCGTGTGCGCGATCTTTCCTCCCAGAAACCGTTTCTCGATCTTCAGGCGGCCTTGAAGCAGAATGAAGCTATTCAAGCGGAAAATGCGGAGATAAAACAGGGATTGAAATCGATTCTGGATATCATTCAACCACTAATTGGGAGACAGGATACTTCAAGTAAGACCTACCTACCTACCATTCCTGTGTTTTGTGGTCCCCTCTTATCATTTGTCGTCGCCTTTCTTTCTCTTCCCCTGCTTTTACCACCTTTCCGTAAAACTTTTTCTCGCTTTGCTTTTATTACCTCTCTCCTTTTGCCCTCACTCGAGTATTTTGTCTTTTCCTTCCTTTTTCGTTTTCTTTTTCGTTTTCTTTTTTTAGAAGAAGAAAAGAATTCTTGTTTGCTTATACTCGGAGACCACATGGGTGTGAATCAATTAGTGCGGTTGAGACTAAGAAACAAGTTTTAGATCTTCCCCCCTCCTCGACTCCGTCTGGTGGCACAAAGTCGATTCCTCCCCTTTCTACGACTCTGCCTTTTTTGGAATCCAACCATCCTAGTGCTAGTAACCCCAGACCAACGGAGCAGCAATACTCCGAATCCATTGCCAGCGTTGAAACCCCCTCCTCCACCCATTCGGCGCCCACGTTCGGTGGAATTCGGCAGGATAGCGCGACCGGATCGTCTACTTCGTTTCGCATTGCCTTCGACTACCAACGGCATAATCTGGCCCATGGATTGGATTTCGGAAGCGATGAGCGAATGGGCTTCAATTTCCTTCTAGATGCATCGCAGCAGGTTCCCAAAGTGGAGGGCTTCCGCCGTGCCTCGGACAACCTCCGCGCGCCCCCGTTGAGCGCGCCTGCTGTTTATTCGCCCCCGCATAATAATGGGCCCATGGGGGAACAGGCGCTCCCTGCGCACCTGACCCCGATCCGAAACATCGCTCCGACATGTACGTTGGATGCCATCTTGTTGGATTTTCTTCATCATCGTCAACGGCAGGCGGCACAGGGGGTCCCCAAGCAGAAGCTAGTTGGACCGCCTTATCCCAGCGTCTCGTCGCTGCTCAATCCGGAAAAGAGCGTTTACTCCCACCCGCTGTCGAAGGTCTTTACTGACATTCTACGCACGTTCCCCGATATCTCATCGTTGCCGGACCAGGTGGCCGTTTTGTATCTCATGTTCATCCTCATGCGATGGCAGATCTACCCGACCCCGGAGAACTACGACCGCGTGCCAGACTGGCTGACCCCTCGTCCGTCGCAGTTGTTGACTCCGCATCCTGCTTGGATTGACTACCTGCCCTGGCCGCGGATGCGCGACCGCGTAGTGATGTCGTATCGAGATTACCCATTTGAGAATTGGTTTATCCCATTCACACGCACGCTGTCTGTCAATTGGCCGTACGAGGCGACGGATTGTCTTCTGTCGACGGGAGATGGTGACGAATTGATTATCAACCCCGTCTTCGAAAGACATTTCCGGAATCTCAGCAACTGGACTTTGGGGCCGGCCTTTGCCGAAGCCTATCCGTCTCTAGTTGAAACCACCAAGATTAGGACCACACCCTGATAAGGGAATCAGGTGGGCGATTCTCATATTTAATACTTTGATAGGTTTATTTTGATCTTCCCTCCACAAAAGGACCGAAAAAAGAAAGAAGAAAGACAAACCAACCTCTAAAACCAAAAGCTCGGTGGCCGTCATTGTCTTCATCTCGCCTTCAAGCCATTTTGTATCCGTCGTTTCCTTCACATGTTGCCCAGTTAATGTGGGTTTTATTCAACCAAAGGATTCGAGGATTCGAACTGTAACCGCGGATGAGAATATGCCGTTTGTAATCTAGAGCCTCGAGGATGAATTAGGTTAATGGCGAGCTAACAAGCCAGGCCGAATTTAATTTTTTTTTTTTTTTTTTTTTTTTTTGCCGCGAGCAGCATAACTACCTGTAGAGAATCTTGTGTAAGCTGCGAGTAAAGAAGCCGAAATACGCGAATCTGTCTTACTGAAGCGATTGGTGCATGAACGTCAGTAGATAGACCCTACAGTAGCAAATGTTCAATATCCACGATGTAAGATCAAGTTCTTATACAAGACTATAGGTCGCATGTCCTCTCAATCCTGCCGGGCTTTCTCGTTCCAGAACTCCATCCGTGACTGTTGACGCAGCGTTCCGTACATAGAGGTGCTGTCTAAATGCCGTCCTGCATATCTCCGAGCTATCTCCATATTGTTTCGAGCAATTCTTAGGCCTGGCACAAATGCGCTATGTTTTTTGGCGATACTGATAGCAATGCCGGCATCCTTGATGGCATTGGATACGGAGAATCCGGGCAGAGAGTACGGGTGCGGCGCATAGGCACCGGTGGTCAATCTACAGACGATAAATCAGAGACAAGATACTAAGGAGGGAACCGGACTCACCTCTTCGAGTAACCCCCGGCGATCGGCCCAAACGCCTCGCCGATGACTTCCTCCATAAGATCAGTCCCAAGATCGGTCTTTTCGGCAAAGACTTGGGCTTCCGCCACCGCTTCCATCAAGTTGAGGGTTACGATATTACTACGATATGATGTTAGTCACTCATATATTTCCCCTTTTCTTGAATACATACCCAGCAACCTTCAAGAGCGACGCTCTTGAAGCGTCCTCCCCACAATCAATCACCTTACGACCCATCACGTCCTGGATGAACGGCTTCACGACCTCGGACGCCTCCTTCGGCCCGCCAATCGCAAAGACCAATTTGCCCTCCTCAGCGATCGAGGGACCGCCAAAGACAGGCGCCGCTAGAAAGGAAGCCTCCTTCGCCCTGAGTTTTTCGACGCTTTCTTGTACGGTCCCCGGATGTATCGTCGAGCAGTCCACGAAAATTTTGCCGCGGAGGTCGTGTTCTGATGTGACAGCATTCTGGATCAGGGTATTGTGAACCTGGTTGTTAGAGACCTTGAGATTCATTGCAACGCGTCAGTTAGCTTGTTTTGATGGGCTGTTCGGCTGTTCTAGGCACCTCAACAAACGGGTTAACACACCATCGTGAAGATGATGTCGCATTTAGCGACCACCTCTTTGAAATCAGTCTTCGGCTTAGCACCCAGAGATTTCAAGACATCGCCACGCGACATGGTCCGGTTACTGAAGGTGAGGTTCGGGGCCTTTTGGGCCGCCAGGTGTCGTTGGAGATTGGTGGCCATGGCTTGGCCCATGGAGCCGAGGCCATACTGTTCAAGGGGTCGAGGTTAGGACCAGAAGCGATTGGAATTGGGGAGAGCTGATTTACCCAGCCGATGCGAAACATTGTGTAGTTTCCGGGGTGGTGGTTAAGGGATGGTGGATGGGATTGGAAGAGGTTGTAATCCGTAGAGATGAATTGATTTCCTCTTCTACGCGATTCCCGATCGAGGGACCCCGATGCAAAGCGGACAACGGCGATAGGCCATTAGATTTATGTCTGTTTAGTCTTTGACGTCTGGAGTAGTTCTAAATCATCTCTCTGATAGAATATACTGATTTTCGGTCGGTCTTACGCCGTGAGGTTGTGCAGCGTGAACTGGATCTTCTACGGGGAGCAACAATACTACGTCATCAGGCAGAGGAAGAGGAGCGGCGGCTCTGTGGGTGAACTCTTACGACATTCTGGGGATCGTCCGGGTCCGACCGGTCACATTGACCGCGATGAGGGACAGGATCCGGTAATGAGTATATATCAAGATAGAGAGAGCGTGCGTATGAAAGAGAGAGAGAGAGAGAGAAGCGTACTCCGTACGAGAACGTGGCTGATGATGCGGCTCCGCCCCCCCGGTGCCTGCCTGGGGCAACGACACGACCCGATCGGGTGGAGAGCCACACCTCCTTCTCCTCCGCCGTCCGTCGCTGCTCATACATACTTCCCTCTCTCTCTCTCCCTCTCTCCCCCCGTCGCGTTGGCTGGTCTCGCCCGATTTGTCTAATTCTCACCTCTGATCTCGATCTGTCATCTTACTTCCCTCTTTCACCATGGCGGACATGCCCATTGGTAAGCTCTTCCCCCCTATGTTTCCCCCCAACAGCTTCCCCCCCAGCTCCCGTCAGTCAACCATCTAACCAACTCTCCCAGTGCTCGACGGAGGAACCGGTTTCCTCAAGGTCGGATATGCCGCGCAGGTACGCCTTCACTACTAGAAACCCGATGACGAGACTCTCCCGTCGACTAATGACAGTCTGCCGCCTCGATAGAACTTCCCAGAGCACCAGTTCCCCTCAATAGTGGGGCGACCTATCTTGCGAACTGAAGAACAGGCCGGGGATATCGTTGTGAAGGATATTATGTGCGGAGATGAAGCTGCCGCTGCCCGATCGATGCTCCAGATCAGCTATCCTGTATGTCTCTCGATATCTCCCTACATGGCTTCCCTCTCCGCCCGAGCCGGATGGGGAATCTCAACCGCCGACGTGTTGCTAATGCGCACTCCGCTGGACAGATGGAAAACGGTATCGTGAAGAAATGGGACGATATGCAGCACCTATGGAACTACACTTTCTACGAGAAAATGGGCATCGACCCGACCGGTCGCAAAATCCTCCTCACCGAACCCCCCCAGAACCCCCTGAAGAACCGGGAACAGATGTGCGAAGTGATGCTGGAAAACTACAACTTCGGCGGTGTCTACGTTGCGATTCAAGCTGTGCTTGCATTGTACGCCCAGGGTGAGTGCTCCTTCGGCCTATATCCGGAACCCAGGCGGCATGATGAGCGGCTAGTGCTGACCTTCTCCTTCGTGTCCTAGGTCTCAGCAGCGGTGTTGTCGTGGACTCCGGTGACGGTGTCACCCATATTATCCCGGTTTACGAATCAACGGTCCTGAACCACCACATCCGCCGACTGGATGTCGCCGGTCGGGACGTCACCCGGAACCTGATCGCCTTGCTCCTCCGTCGGGGTTACGCGCTGAACCGTACGGCCGATTTCGAGACGGTGCGCCAGATCAAGGAGAAGCTCGCCTACGTCTCCTACGACTTGGAGCTGGACAAGAAGCTGTCGGAGGACACGACGGTCCTGGTGGAGTCCTACACCCTGCCCGACGGACGAGTCATCCGTGTCGGTAGCGAGCGATTCGAAGCCCCCGAGTGTCTCTTCCAGCCGCACCTAGTCGACGTGGACCAGCCTGGTATTGCCGAAATGCTCTTCAACACCATCCAGGGCGCCGACGTCGACGTCCGTTCCAGCTTGTACAAGGCTATCGTGCTCAGTGGAGGAAGCAGCATGTACCCTGGTCTGCCCTCGCGGTTGGAGAAGGAGCTGAAGCAGCTGTGGTTGACCCGCGTGTTGAAGGGGGACCCGGAGAGACTGAACGTATGTTTATTGTGACGACAAGCCCATGCTTCAGAGGTGTACTGACTCTTTCTCTAGAAATTCAAGGTTCGCATCGAAGACCCGCCGAGGCGGAGACACATGGTGTTCTTGGGTGGTGCCGTGCTCGCCAACCTGGTATGCATACCCTTCCCTTCTATCCTAAAAAAATGAACTAACAACTCTACCTTTCAGATCGCCGACAAGGAGGACATGTGGGTTACCAAGCAAGAATGGGAGGAAGAGGGTGCTCGTGCCCTGGCCAAACTCGGTCCCAGATAAAAAGAAACCAAAATCATAAACCTTTTTTTTATCTGTCTGATTATATTATTTTCTCTCTCTCTATTTCATCCGACTTTATCCGATGCTTTTCTTGTTTTTGGGAGCATTCTACCCCCAGGCTTCACTCCTTATCCTTTATCTTCACCCCCTCTCTCATCTTCTCATACTTACTGAGTAGAGACTACACCACCAGCCAGCACCAACCAAACCAACCAACGGCTCCTAGCAGGTCTATCTTTGAGAGTCTGAACTCGATACCGTGATGCGTCGTACATATACATAGGACTAAACATCCACCCCCTTTTTGTGTACTTTCTTTCTTCCTTTTTCTACCGCCTACACTGTGTTCATGTAGTTAGTATAGAGAAAGTAAACCTGATCTGATCTTATGACCATTCTTCATCCCGGGTGTGCAATGACAACAGGGCCAGGTCAGACTCTATAAAAAACTCTCGTACATAATAACTACATACTATATCTGACGAACTCTAGACTAGACCCCGAAAATCCTCACAAAAGAAAAACCTTCTGGAATACAATTTGAATAGAATATACAATGAAAGAGAGTAAATAAGATAAAAAAAATCCACGACGCGAAAAAAATTAATAACCACCGACAGTCTATATAAAACCAGAGAATAAAGAAACAAAAAAAAGAACACCAATCTATACACTAGGCACCTGAACTACCTACATACACACCAACCAACCAGCCAAACCAATCATGAATTGAATACAGATATCGAATGCCAAGGAATGCGTTATAGAGAGGGATAATAAAAAAAGATACAAGACGATGAATGACCAAGAACCCACCGAAAAAGATCGAGATAAACAGAGAGGTCGAGTCTAGTTAAATAAATTGGTGGAGGATGGAGGATGAATAATGTCCGAGTATAGAAGTAAGTAGACAGTGAGGTCTAGTCGTCGCTATCGGACTCGATGTCCTCGTTCTGGAGTCGCTTTTTCCGCTCCTCGTTCATCTCGCGGTAGGTGCTCCAGCTGAGAAGGAAGAAGGCGACGGCGATGAGGATGCCACCGATGATGGAGGCCATGGAGAGTGATTTGCCAGTGCGAAGCCAGTCGACGATGGCCACGAGGAAGATGGTCAGGAGAGAGGCGACGGAGGAAAGGACGGGCGAAGTGAGGGAGATGAGAACAAGGAAGGAGCCGGAGAATGCTAAGATAAGAAGGGGACAGATTGTCAGCTATTGTTTTTTGTTGTTGTTGTTTCTTTTTTTTTTTTTTTTTTTTTTTCTTTCTGGTTTTACGTGCTATTAACGGGGGTGGTGGTTTTCATGTTACAAAATCTAAGGTATGGCTGGGCAAGGTTTTACAATGCTTCTAGATAGGGCATAGGAAGACTTACTGGCATTGGCGCAGACGGAGATCATCAGCATCCATGCGGCTTCGCCGGTGGGCCATCGGAAGGTTTCCCAACCGAGGAAATGCAAGATGGGCAGGGGAATCCAAAGGACCGACAAAGTGAAAAGGCCAATCAGACTGCCAAAGGTGTTGGCAAATATCATACTCCGGCCGGGGCTGGTGCCCTCCGGCGGACAGGCAAACCGCTTATACAACACTTCGTACAGACCGTAGAGCACGCTACCGATACCGATGATGATGTTGCCCACGAGTCGGTGTTCCGCCTCGTCGCTGCCCTTACCTACCGTGCCGTCGGCGGTCTTCTTGCTTTCGTCCCGATCCCCGTATGCGACCACCAGGACGCCCACGATGGCGACTAGCACTGAAAGCACCTTGTCAAGTCGCAGTTTATCCTTGAGCAGCGGGATGGAGAATGCGTAGGCGAAGAAGGCGGAGCAGTTGTAGATTGCAGTCAAGTCACTAGCCGTCGTCATGTTGACGGCGACATACCAGGATCCACCAGCAATAGTAAGAGCCGTCGTGACAAAGGCCGTGGTCTTGATCATGTAGCGAACGGGCGATCGGTTGTGAACCCGCGAATTGGAGAGATGTTGATCCTGCGATTCGACCATTTGCGCCGTCGTCCGGAGAAGAAAGACATGGCGTCGCCAGAACGCACTCCACGAGAGTTTCCGTTTCTGGATGCGTAGGATGAGGAGTTGGACGGGCCACAAGAGAGCCCAAGAACCGTGCGTCAAGTACCTGTATGAGAAGAAAGAGCAAAAACAGTCAACCAAATGAATACTTCCAAATCTACCAAGCCTCTCCCCACCAAACTAAACTTACAGCATGGCGTACGGTTTATCCCAATGCAGTTCATGTTGAATGTATACCGCGGTCTCAGTCTGCACCACGAAACTAGCCAAACTCAGCAGCAAGAAACCGGACGCGATCATATACTTCTTGCGAGTCGCCTGCTCGGCATCGTGTTCGGGGCTCTTATCTCGGATCGTTGGCCGGCGGGTATGGTGAAGCATAGGCCTGCCTTCGGCGTCACCGTTCCCGAAAGACATTCGACCGCGCTGCTCCTCTTTCAGCAGCGGCTGGTGGTGGGACCGCCCGTCGGTCGGTCGGTGCATGGGAGGACGATTCATGGACATATCGGCATCGAAGTCGTGGGAATCGAGAACCGGCTCGGAATCCCGGGTCTCCTCAGGACCCAATAAGTGCGCTTGATCTGAAGCCACCTTGTCTCAATCTTCCGTCACAACCTTTAAAAAAAAAAAGGAAACAGACAAAAGAAAAAGAACAAGAACAAAAAAGGAAAGTAACCTTTATAAAGAATTAAACGGTTCCTGAGCCCCGCACGGAGGAAGAGATAGAGAGACAACACAGGAATTAGGGCAACAGATTTCGAGCTTATTTCAATTGGAATGCTGGTAACTTCGTTACGTCGACAGATGGGAGAGCGAGAGAAATGTCGAGACCGAGGATCTATACGCCATCCAGAACGATCATGGGAAAGGCAAAGGAATATCACGCGGAAGAACAACGCTAGCTTTTGGGTGGAACTGGAGTGGAAACCGAGAATGCAGAAGGTCGCAGCCTTGAATGCATATAAGTGTTGGAAGTGTTGGAGACTTGGAGAGGAATAACCGTGTTCGATCGGCGGTTGCGGCCACGTTGGACTAGGTAATGATTGACGGCGGAATTAGGGGGCGGGACGAGAGCAACGACATGAAGCCAAAGTCGAGTCCACGCAGACAAGAGGATAGAGAAGAAGCCAGGTTACACCACCGACAAGGAAGGGCAAATAGAGAGGAGGAAACCGAAGCTGAGGAAAGGGGAACGGAGAGGCACCGGACGAGGTTACAGCCCAGCATCACGGGGTCGTCGCATACGGACGGCTGACTCAGCCTCGCCGTTCAGGGCTGCTGAGTCAGCCAGCCCTAGGTTCCCATGACTAAAGCCAAGGCCAATTTCAATCAATTTCAAGATTCATATTCATATTAACACTCATGTTATCATAAGGATCTCTATCCCTCCGCTTCAGTGGGCAAACCGGAATTCCAACCGTTTGTTGCCCTGGTCCGCCGTGGTTGCGATATACTCCACTCGCTGCTCCTCGCCCATCGCCTGCCACTTCCGGTCCCGGCCTCGGTTGCGCCAAATGTAATACGCCTTGGTGGCTGCGTAGATGGCGATGTTGCCGCACACCAGGGCCAAGAGCACCCGGTTGCCTTTCGAGTATCCTGGTGCATCCTCTTTTTACATAATCGATTCAAATTAGCCCCCTCCGCTCCAATCTCCGGGTCACCGAAGGGAGAGTCCGATTGGGTTGGTCACTCACCATCCTGGTAGATATTGGACGCAATGATAGCAGACACTTGCGTACACATGTTATATAGCGCTGCAGAGATGGCGCGAGATCGCACGCTGTTCGAATTGCGAGAGTTCCAGCCCGCTTGCAGGGCGTGGGCTATAGAGGCCTGTTCTTAGCATGTCTCACGTTATGGGAGATCTAAAGGGGCACACTCACCGCTGGGATGCGATAGGAATACCGTCAGGACTGTCCATGCGACCCATCTGTTGACCTGCCCAAAATCCACCGCGTTCATGTATATCAACATCGGAAGCATCCAGACCTGCGCTAATATCGCCATCACCGAAATCGACCCGAAATATTCGGCGGAATAAGTAAGCAAGATTCGTGTTGTGATGCCCACGAGCTAGGAGAGTGTTAGACTCGAAACCGTGTTATGAAATAGACATTATCTCATACATTATATGGAACAGACAGCAAAACGGTGTTGAACGTGCCGAAACCATAATCCCTCATAATCAAGGTGAAATACTGCGAGACGGTTGCTGTTCAAATAGACATATTAGAATTTCCCTGCGTAGAACCATCCTAGAACGGTGATACTAACTCCATGGGGTGAGGAATGTGAGGCCAATAATGTATAATGGCCAAAGATCGAAGTCCTTGAAACTTTTCCAGACAAGCTTCGGAGTGAGCAGATGTTGTCTATTCGCTGTACACTTTGACGGATCCTCGCGGATGATACGATTCACTAAGATGGTTTCCTCCCTATAAGCTCCATTAGAATCACTCTTCGGGTCTTTCGAGTTAAGCAAAAATTACCGTGCCGTGAACCAGCCTTTCTTTCCTCGTGCCCAACTCGCAGTCTGCGTGACGGACGGCGGCAAAAGGAGGAACGCAATGAGGCCAAGCGCCAAAGTAAACAGCCCCTGTCGATGCATCAGTAAGCTCAAAGGACACCTCTGATAGATACTTGAACCAACCTCGATCAAGAACAGCCAACGCCAGCCCGCATATCCGCCAATACCACCGAGATGCAAGATGGCGTATGCCAGCAACCCGGCGACAATATCCGCGAGTGACGACGCGGCATACCAGAAGCCAAGACGGACGGAAAGCTCGTGATGCTTGTAAAAGTATGACATGTAGAGAACCATCTACGCCCAATTAGTCCGGGTCAGAGGGCCCGGCGTTTGAGTGACTCACTGTGGGCGTGAACCCTCCTGAGCACATCCCTATCAAGGCTCGACAAGCTAAAAAGGAGCTTCGATTGCGTAACCAGAATTGACTGGTAGCCACGATAGACCAGCACGTCATTTGCAGGGGAATCCACCGGTCGACACCGATGGACTTTCCGATGAGCTGCCCGGGTAATTCGCTGAAAAGGTAGAACAATCTGAAGATTGTATTCCCAAGGTTGTAATCTAGGTCGTGCAGATTACTTGTTAGCTTTGAATTTGATATTTTTTGGCAGTTTGGCAGTTTGGCAGTTTGGAAGGGTAATTTACCGTCTCGCGTTATATTCAAATCTTCCAGAAGACTGTCCGCATTCGCTTGCTCTGCAAGATGACAAAAGACCAGTCAGTCAAAATCATCTTATAAGAGTAAATATTAATAGCAATACGTACGAACGTTGGACCTATCGAGCTCCAATGCCATGATCATGATACATGCCAGGATCATAATGCGCCTATCAAGCTTTGCAACAGCTTTCTGAAGGAAATCAGTCTCGTGCGGGTAGTCTTTAACAGCGACTGGCGTACATTCTCTTCTGCCCAGGTCCACCTGGCGGACGTATCGAACCGATGGATGTTCTCCCAATTTTGCAACGGCTGGTATGTTTCTGCGAGGTCCGGGTCATCGTATACCGACGGCTGCGTGGCAATGGCACCGGGATCGTAGCTCTTCGATCTCTGAAAGAAGAACTGGCGAGCATGGCCTGGATCCCCGAGACCATCGGACTCAGAAGGGGACACAGAATGCTTGCTCACGCAAACATTGGTTTTCTTTTCGATGTCCAACTCCGACGAGTTGGGACCCTCCGCGGTACGGGCGATTGCAAGAGACATTGTTGCCAAGCCACGTTGGGGTGCTGAATCGCAGAGCAGGTAGAACCGGTAACCACTATCCTTCCCTAGCCTATGAACGAGATCACGCCTTCAATTTAAAGGTTTACTTTCCCCGCGGTCCTGTCTGCGGTTCTTTTCGGTGGTAATCAAGGGGATCCCCACATTGTCAGGCATTGCCGGTCCCACAGGTATCACGCGATTCAACGATAATGCAGCTCATGATTTTTCCAGAATCCCGCGATCTAGACGATGCGCTTCAGCAATGTGGCGGAACCCAATGCATTGCCTCCGGGTCCAGCCAGGCCTGGGTCGACAAAGCCTCGGCCGAATTTGGGAGCATAACAACCGGATTCGAGCGGTTTTCGGTGCCGAGGTGCAAGATACAGTAGGGCATCACTGCAGCATAACCTCATCGAGAATGTCTTGTGCAGGTGGAAGGCCGAAAATTAAGTCATGAAGTATGGAGGGAATGGGGTTGTATGGCATCAGAAACTATCTCCGGGTTACTCCACTCTGCAACGATGGCGAAAATTCCCGGAGTCATTGGTCAAAAGAGAGGAGACAAGCATTTCCTTGTGACCCGAGATAACGTTTCAATATGTCAGGCCTTGGGGTTGGTTCCCCGACATCCCTGCATAGATCGTGGATTCTGCTGGAATGCGTTACACCGAAAGGGATACCGGGCCTTCAAATCGAACTAATAGGAGTTACCGCGCAGTTTGACAAGTGATTTCTCATCATGCAAATTTCGTGCGGTGCGACCTTTCGCCTCGTCTACCCTAGAGGAGGTGCAGATGGAGGTTGTTGGAAATCATTGTACGCAAGGGTGAGGCTGGAGGAGATGCAGCATGCGAGGGTGAGTCGAACACCGGGAGACCGGCAATAAACGTCTTTGGACCCTGTCTTCTGGGGAATCCTCCATTTGAGTGGAGCGCAGCATGTGTGTGCCAAATATGATCAGACTTACCTAGAGCAAAAAGGGGTAATAGGATGGAAGTTGCTCACACTTGAATACTACCTTCGGAGGGATGCTACAAGGTGGTCAAATTCTATCAAAGTCACTCACCTACAACCTACAGGTAGGTTGCGTCCAGACTGTTTTATTCTCGATAGTTAGTCTCATAAGTGTATTGTCTCACTCTAGCTTCGGCTAAAACACCCCGGGGCCGGCGTGGCCTAGGGCTGGCCGGATCTCGAAGCAGATTCATTATTGTCAGCTGGTAAGGAATTGCTGGTGACAGTAAGGGATGGTCTACCACAGTATATCCGGATAAATAGAAACAAATCCGAACTTATCATGCTGGAAGGGATGGAAGGTGGCTGCATTTATCTAGTCAAGCTGCTGCGAAAAGAACTCGGCATTCCGACGGTTCTAGATCAGCGTTACCCAAGTCCAGAACGTTCCCTCTTTTTTGGTCTTTTGTCCAAGTTGAATAGTAAAAATTGCATATTCAGTGTCTGTCACATGTGCTCCTCGAGAGAATTCTTTCGGAGAAATGCATGACATTGTTCTGTAGTCATTCTTCTATCGTATCAACTCATTTCATGACGTATAAGATAAATTGACTCAATGAAGAGAATTTTCCTCTAACCAGAACCATCCTGCACCGGATCATTAGGCAACCAATTCTCCTCTCGCGTTGCCCACGCATGTATCTGCTCGAAATCAAGACATTCCTTGACCGGGTCAAACCGAGGATAGTATCCGTCAAGGATGGTCGACCAAGCCAGCGATGAAATGGTAGTATCCGACCAACACATGATATTCTGACGCAAATAATCAAAGCAATGATCTAGGTAGGCTCGGGGTTAACCGTGAGCACCGTTCCCTCGTTCCAGGCAGAAGAATAACTAACCGGCATGTGTTAGGAGCTTTCCTGGCTCGGGCACCAGATCCCTTGCTTCTGGAACGTAGTATCCATGACGGATATTATTCTATTCTCAGTCAGTTACCCCATAAATCTGCTTCTAGCTAAGTAGTCTAGCCGAGGAAATGGAAAGAAATGTCGCACGAACCAGACAATGTAGCTGATGGAAGACTTCAAGGGCGCCGACGTAGGTCGAGGGGTCTTGAGGATTTCTAGTTGTGTTGAAGGGGAGTCTCTTCGCTTGGTCCTCCGTTAGCTTGATGAGTCCAGCTATTGGGAAATACCATCATTAGCATGACTCGCTTGATATCGCTCACATAGGAGTCCCTTACCGTCGAGAATCGTATCCCAGGCCGCATTTGTATGCTCATTCCAGCCTCCGATGAAGTCCGTGAGTCCTCCCTCTTCGACTCCGGTGCGAAACTTGCGTGTCGTCCATTGCACTGGGATCTCTGCTACTCCTCGTATCTCGTATTGGGGTTTCTGGTACTTACATCCTTGCTGAAGACACTCTCGATAGAGGTATAGGATCCAGAAAGAGAATAGGATGGTAACAGTGTTTGTCACGACAAGATGGAAGGATAGACGGCGATAGAGACGAAGAGAATTTTCATTCAACGGTGCCGGATGGTACAGTAGACTGATCTGAGATGTCTCCTTGTCTCTGTAGGTGCCGGGGCTGAGTGAAGTGGAATCTCCATTTCCATTTTCAAGAGATACTTCTCGACATTCATCGAGGTCTTGCTCCTCTTGGGGTACAGACTGATAGGAACCGATCCTCCTGGACATCTTTGACTCACAGCAGAAGGTATGTCGATGGTAGAATTAGAAAGGCAATAGATAGGTAGAACGGATTGTCACCAGAGTAAAGAACTCAGCCTCTTAGAGTTACTCGCCAACTCGATCATGGTCAAGTCGCCATCCATGATAGCGATCTGCATTGATCGACAACTCAATTGCATACTTTTTTAATGAGCCAAAAATCAAGTTAGGCTATGTATCCGGGGACTTGTTGTGGTACCGGGAGAGATAGGCTATGCCGGCGAGCCTTGATTCTTCTAACATGATCAACATCGGCAATTGTTAATATTGACCGAAGATGGTCGGTCCCCTCTTGTTTGGGCACTTGTTGACTTTGAAGTCTTTCCCCTACTCTTCCAAGCGACGCAAGTAACCGAGATCTAATTATGTTCATGCACAAGTATCGACCCGTCGATAGCGAACAGAGAGATCGAGAGCAGGAGGAGATATACAAACTCGACGATGAATGCAGCGCTCACGGATTTCGACCACACAAGTCTTTTTACAAACGCTGTATCTCAGTTCAATACATCTTGATACTACTACTTCTTCTTACAAACCTCGCAACATTGGCATTTTGGCGAAACGCCTCGACTTCTGAGAAATGGGCCAAGACACCAGCGACGACACTCGAGCAGGATATTTCTCGGAATGACATTCCATCTGTAAAGGCTCTGGGACCGGCCGATATTCCCGTCGAAATGGAGATGCGCAAATTTTCCACGGGTATAACTGAGGATCGAAGGACCGAGTTTTTCGGAGAACCGGACGAAAAGACCAATGCCGCTTGGGACTCGCTCATGGACGGTAGGATATCATGACTTAACCAACATTATTGTCATTCATTAAAACTAATAGCAGTGGGAAACAGTGCGATTGATTCATCTCAACGAGCAACAGGCAAAATATTTAGGCGCACCCACAGCTCGGCAATACAACTCTTCTCCAGGGTCCTACGTCGGAGTGTTGGAGGTGTTTCATCAACTACATTGTTTGGTAGGTAATCTAGATCTGGACTTGTTTTCAATTAACAATTTACTGATGCAAATATCTAGAATCGCATTAGACTCGCCTTCTATACAGATCTTAAGGGAGAGTATGGCGAAAACGCTGATATCATTAGACGACACACTTGTATGCATTCTCACAATGATCATATCTAAAGGAATGAACTAACAGCTCGAGCCACAGACCACTGCTTTGACTACCTTCGACAGTCTTTCATGTGTCTCGCCGACGTCAATATCGGACCAGTCGGATGGAACGCAACTACCGAGACGTATATCGCAGAAGGCGACGGTGTTCGAGAATGTAGAAATTTCGACATAATCCATGAGTGGGCTAAGAAGCATGATGTGCCACATGCTCCAGGGAATATCGATCCTTCTCCCGAGCAAATTCATAGGCATGGTATGCATGGGTAGATAGGTATACGATATAGTGTCAATATTGAGTCAAGCATGCATTAATTGAGTTTGTAATCAACAGGTTGTATAACCAGGTAGCCAAACTATCCAACAATCGTCTCGCTTGTCCCCCGCAGCTGCCCTTTCTTTGTAGTCTCCTCTCGCAGACGAGACGCATCTCTACAAGTATGCAATCTTTCAGTCTCCCCAAGAAGGGCTGGAGTTGACGAATCCTGAAGTATGGGCTTTAGGGTCACAGGGGTTGCATCTCCATGGCACATTATGGACTGCCTTAACTGTTCCACGCAATGATCTACCCATTGTCAGTTCACATTCATTAACTCTTAAAGGACATCATTTTACCAAGATGCAGCTGCCTCATCTCCGGGGCTATCATAGCTACATGATCTGAAAATCCCGGGTCGAGGTGTTTTCTCAGGGCATTGAGGCAGTGTAGTGAATGCAGCATGTCGATACCTGCGAAGAAGTATTCTTCCCCATTCCGGCTCAAAGGTGATAGAGGTGGCAAGTCGGAATCTTCATTGAGAATGTTCGTTTCCTGTTCTGTGAGTCGGAAATACCGACCTAAAATGTTATAATCGCGAGTGCTCGTTAGTCGGTCCACCTTATTCCTCGCGAAGAGACCGAAACATACCCCCGAGTAGCGATTCCCAATTGGCGTCTAACTCTTCCTCAGGACCCCCGACATATCTTATTGCTCCGGGCTCTTCTTGTCGGTGGAAAGTGCCGTTGTTGTCTATATAGAGAGGGCTAGTGAATCGGACTTTAACAGAGCTTATGGCCTGTTTCATGGGTTCTGGAATAAAAATATGTCTTAGCAGTGGGAGATGGAGATGAAAGGCTACCAGTAGAGTGACAAACCAAAATCTGTATCATATACCGGCACTAGATGACAGCTAGACCCCTGTACTAAGTAATAGACATTTTGAAGGACGAGAAGTGTTCCGAAGATAATCGTGAGCGCCCAAGGAAGCGGACAAAGTCGAGTTCTACTCGCTAACCGTTCCTCGACATGCAGTCCCTTATTGTCATCGATAGAAAGAAACCTCGACTCCTCAGCGGATTTACTGTCTTCTTCATGGTAGGGATGCATTTTGTCGAGGTGTATGTAGGAAGAAAAACGAAGCGCCCACCGCTCGTTGCGCCCCCTTCATTCTCGTCATCAAAATTATCATCGACAAGCCACCGTCCGATTCATAACCCAACTAGCCTATCACAATATAGTGGCTTGGATTATTCCGTCAGTCAGCGGGATTTTCGGTCTGTGTCACCCTTCATAGCCTACACATCCCGGCGGTTTTCTGTGTCACGGCACTACGGAGAGATATCCACCGAGGAATGCTAGACTAAAAGGGTCTTCTATGACTTACTATCGAGACACCTTATTGCACGCAGTATACCAGTATGCTCTAGAGACCCCAAAATGAAGTGTTTCATGCCGTTCACCTTTCCAAAACCGCACAATCAACCTAGATGGGACACCCATGATCTCAAAGAGAAAGCCCCAATGCTTCATCAAGCAGGGCCAGAGGAGCTCATCCCAAAGAGAAGAAATTCGTGTCTGTCACGGTGCGCATTGGCTTGGCTACCTCATGTCTTCCTCGTGGCGATATACACGGCGGTCCTCTTGACATGGCCGATGTTCCGTCCTAGTAAGAAGTTTCCCATACTTTGGCACATATTCATGATATAGATTCTAATGACTCAGAATTCAAATCATACAGCCCAGAAGTAGTGGTTGAACGGACAAACACCCCTTGGACGGCTCGTTTCGACGGCACATTCCTCGAGCTAGGGGACTTTTTCAATATTTCGGAGACCAAGGAGCCTAGTGTTGGAGCTGTGGCAGCCTGGAATACGGTTCAACAATGTATGACGCTATGCCTCTACTCCTTTGAAATCGAGGTGATCTTGCTAATAATCCTCCAGATAAAATCCATGATATCCCCTTAGAAGAAGCAAACTTTGTGCGCGTTTCAACCGCGCACGTCAAGAGCGCTGACCCGGGAGATCCTCGAGTGCTCTCGAAACTCCATCGCCTTCATTGTTTGGTATGATTTTCAAATATTTTCTGGTATTAGTGGGAATAATCTAATTGATCTGCTTAGCACGTCCTCTGGAGACGATGGCATAACCAAATGACGGCCGAAGAATCAAATACTACAATTGTGACCGAGCCACATGACAGTAAGTTTACAACTCCCAGTGATTGTTCATTCAAAATGAATGGATACTAATTATTCAAGATCACTGCTTTGCTATTTTGCGCTACGGACTTATGTGCGAAGGGGATATCCAGCTCAAGCAGGTTGGATGGCCGGCGACGGATGACATGCATGCCGGATATGTAGATGTGGATCGGTACTGCTCTGATCCGGAGAAGAATGGAATCGAGAGAGAGATTACGGGGAGTTGAATGATTGTTTCCGGTTGATTCCATTTATCAAATTAAGTTATCCAGCTTGATATAACAGAAACATGCCTCGAATGATTTGCGTATGTGCCAAAGCCACAATTGACCATTTTACGAGATTTGATTGTATGACGAATTGAAGGCCAATTATCAAGAGACTTTCACACTTCACAAGCCGGCTATCACTTGTATTACCCCAAATCCTACATTTGGTCTATCTAAGTCCACGATAGTTGATTATCTTGAATCAATGGTCTGCATCCTCCGCTTCCACCCCCTCCCCCGGCCATAATTGTCATCACTTAGCAGTCCACCACATAGCCCAAAGTCTAGAGCATGACTGCATAGCCTGAATATATCTACCCTGATAGCCTATCTTTTTGTCTTACACAATTACAGGTTGCCCGAAATTTATTGCGTATCTTGAACTGGGCAGAGCATCAAAAAGTTCACTGCGAATATTCCTAGGCTATGCATTGTGTCGCAATCACAGACCATAGGAGGAAAACCAGTTCCGTCCAATTGTGTATCTCTCTAGTGCAAATACCTATTGTCAGCATTGCGCCGATATTCTGATCTGTGGAAGAGGTATCCGGGGAAGACCAAGATATAAGTATACCCTCAGACCTGTCTTCATCTATGCTCCCTCACCCGCATCCAGAACTGCAGGCCAATCCACTACTTTCAACCGTCTCATTCAAACCAGTTTTTCAGTCACTTTTGACAAGTCAAAAAGTGAAAAAGCAACATGAAGTTCACCGCCGTGCTCTTCACCCTTGTCTCCCTACAGGGCATCCTAGCCGCTCCAGCCGGTAAGCTAAAGCTATGCGAGACTGAACGCTGGAAATGTTTCCGAGGACTTACGAGCATGCCTAATATAGCTTGGGCCGAAGCAGAGGAGGCTGGTCAGTTTTTCTTTCTCTTTACATTTCTTTCCCCCCTCCCCCCAATCTATGTCGTATGTCGTCTATCTACATCTGAGCCCATTTCTTCTCACCTCCCGCATATCACGCCAATGACTTAATCAAGCAATAGAAGTCACCAAACGTGATTCCGATATCGACAACAGGATCTACGGTAGACCATGGAAGTACGCGAAGCGCGACTCTGAGGTCGATAACCGTATCTATGGAACGCCCTGGCGATACGCCAAACGCGACTCCGACATTGACAATAGAATTTACGGCAGGCCCTGGAAATATGCGAAGCGGGAGGAGGCTGAGGCTGAAGAGGTGAATGAGGCCCAAGAGGCCCAGGAGATTGAGATGGAGCATGCCGAACATTTCTAGGATTTTCTTCAAGGCGTTTTCTTGATGACTGACTCCCAAGGGCCTGGGCGAATATGGAGAAGGGGCACATTGAGAGTTAGATGTATCGGGTGCAGTTCGCTATAGGAGGTATTCAGAGTCGGTAGTTGTGAATGAAAGCTTAAGTTTTAGTCAATATATCAAGTATAAGCTGAATTAAGAAGACAAACACATATTCAAGTGATTCAAGTCGAATGGAGGTCCCGAGAACATCGCCATTAATATAAATTCATGTAAATACATTCCCTCACTACATATAATTTCTGCCATACCTGCAATCAGGACCCTACAGAATGAAAGTCTGGCCATGTGTCCGCAGCAGCAAGCAAATTCTGATCCAAAAAAGCAGCCACGTCGACAAGCAAGCCGGGCTCAGAGATCCGATCCGGTTGGACCATAGTGAAGATCTCCCGGGCCATCTTCTTCATCCTAGCGCTGGTATTAACACCCATGCCCCAGACCTGCGCGAATTGGTTAAGGATGGCTATTCCTAAGCGCACTTTGTCCCGCGTAGGAGGGTGAGAGAAGGAGAACATCGACTGGTATTCCATCATGCTCGTCATTGTTGATAATGCCACGCAGTTGATGGTGAGCGGGGACTGTTGGACTATGGGAATAGGGAGAGTGCAGAGGTTCATGGTTGCCGCCACAGCGTCAAGAGATCTCCGTGTATGGAGGCGTTCAGATTGGTCCTCCCAGAGAGACTCATCGCTGGATGAGCTGGGAGAAATCAAAGAGTTGTCCTCATAATTGACATTGTAGTTGCGGTTCAAGCGGGAAAGAGGCT
The DNA here is from genome assembly GCF_023601865.1 of Aspergillus affinis. Classification (NCBI taxonomy): domain Eukaryota; kingdom Fungi; phylum Ascomycota; class Eurotiomycetes; order Eurotiales; family Aspergillaceae; genus Aspergillus; species Aspergillus affinis. The sequence continues at coordinate 14,536 of NW_026515922.1, read as the reverse complement.
GGTGTATTGTTATGAGCAAGCTATCCTGACAGTTAGCGATGTTATAAACAGAGCTATTGGAGTGGATGGTAACAAGATTCGATAGAAGTTTCTACCTTTGCCAAAGGAGGTGTGCATGGAACAACATATGGTCTACTCCTCCATCCTCTTTGACGGCTGACTGTTTTTCGACGGGCAGATGGAGTTTCCAGGCGACAAGCATAGTGTCTGCGTTGGTGACAGCAGTACTGTGGTCTTCTCTCTGAGAAGAAAGATGTAACACTGAATGGGCGATTTTGACCAAGTCGATCAGGTACGTGAATGATGAGAAAACAGGCACTTTGTCCTCAAAGTCTCGAGTCTCGTACTGCTCGATAGTGTTTGGCTATCAGGATATTAGTTTCATTATTTCTGTATTGCAAACCATGGAGCTTAACGAACCTGCTCAAACGCAGCATCATCAGACGGAAGATCGACATCAGACTCATTGTCACAAAAGCTGCCAATGGTCAGTCATACTAAGGCCCGATGTATGCAATCACTTATCAAGGAAACCGACCTGATATTAGTCTCGTGCCAAAAGCCGGCTATGATTACATCAGTAATATACAAACCCCAGTAAGTACGTCTCCAGCTTTCGGCCCAAGCAGGATCTGGCTCAGTGGCGGCGAAACTGCGTCGATTCATCCCTAGTTCAATGGCCATCTGCATACCGCGATTCAACAATAGGCGCGCTTGGGGTCGGTCATCTTGTCCATAGGTTGCAATGGCAAGAAGAAGGAAGGCCAAGGTGGTATAGCCACTCAACGGTACACTGCTGATCGTGAGGTCCGTGATACGCAATTGTTTCAAAGCTACCTCCCTCAGCCATGTTGCAGTTCCATCATTAATATATAGAGATCCAATATAATGCACAACAGGAAGAAGGTGTGTTAGAGACTGGGCATTAGTCTCGTTAAATTCCAAAAAATGGTGATGTGGCGTAAGGAAGGGATGCGCATTGTGAAAGTTACTGGTTTTGAGGACAGAAGTTTAGCGAGATCCTACTGCCTAGACGATTTAGTGGATTAAGATCGGCTACCGACATACCTGTAATATGCGTCTATAAATCTGTAACAGGTAGCATGCTCACTTTCCCCAGGACAAGAGCCGTCCATTGCCTGGACAGGTGGTACGGCACTTAATGCTCTATATTTGATTGGAAGACAGTCGCTCGCCGGTATGGGAAAGATAGGTGCTGTTGCTAATGGCGCAGAGAAAAGAACGTCGCTACTGGTATCTGAAATCGGAAGCGATGGAGTGCTTGCCTTGGCAATAGCACTACGACGAGATCGAACATAAAAGCAGGGCTTCCCATCTTGTCGGCAGCGACTACAGACGGGCATCTCAGCACCACATTTCGCATGCTGGCTTCGACACTTTTTCATATCAGACTCGAAGAACGACGTAGAGCATTAGATATATTTCAATAGATACTGACCTGCACACATGCCAATGATGCCCTCACGCCCGTTCTTTGGGACTTGTGAGCACGGGTAATCGCCATCGATGCTGCTGGAAGTCCTTGAAATGACTCTTAGCGGTGAGGGTAGATAGGTCGGCTATTACACCTGGTAGAGTGATAGGTATTCTTGTGGATTCAGCTTCCAAACAACATCGGCCCGCCTGCTTACCTTTTCTATTCGGACATATCCAAGCCAGTCCATTAAGTCAAGGTATCTTTGTCTGTCTTCTCCACATTTCCTTTGTGGTAGCATAATTTTCGCATGCCAAAGGAGCACTCGGATTAGGCCGACAAGAGCCTGCTCCAAAAGAGGGATATGGTCCAATGGTATCACTGCTATGTAGTAAGCCACGCACTGGTGTCACCTGTACCCAACTTTCAAACCCGTCTAGGTCGCGATTCGTCCTGTTTGTCCAGGGATGTAGCATCTTCCAATCGACATGGAGCGCATGATATCAGCCCTTCGGTTGCTCGTCGTCACACAGCATCCGTGCTGATGTGTTTCTCGCTGATCTTTGCGTCAGAAGATGTTAACATGCTTTCAGCATAGTTCATAGCAACAATTCCTCATTCGCGCCGCCCGCAGAGCCTCGAGACCAATGCCAATCGGAGAATGTGGAACGCCACGAGTAGGGGAAAGACGACCTTCACCCGAGCAGCTTATATTTCAATGGGTTACGAGCAAGCAAGACATGCGGCATGCAAGTGGCCAAGCCACCTACCATATGCAAAAACGGGTCTGCAATGCAACAGAATGTCTCTTTATAGTTATGTCGTGTCTCCCATTGGTGAGCTTACAGGGACACAAAACCAAAATTCCCAAGTACAGGGTCATCTGTCAGGAATTCCGAATGCCAAACTAGGACAAGGAATGAAGCAACCCCTCAAAATCGGAAATCTGGCGTAAATCATCCTGGCTTGAGGGGATGTTGATTCCGGTGATATTGCTGACCATAAGCGCTAGTCCCAGAGAAACATTCAGTCACCGGATGGTATTTGTTGACTTAGTCCCAGACCAGCAGTCTAATCCGATGTCGGGCATAAAGCACAAAATAAAGGACCAAAATCCAATCACACTAGAAGGTTCAAACAAAGCCATGAAGATCTGCCAGCTTGACTTACTCCTCTTGAATTGAAAAAAAAAAAAAAAAAAAAAAAAAAACCAGCCATGGTTACTCAGTTTTGGGGACAAAAGAAAAACTCTCCGACACAGCTGGTTCAACTGGCGGCCTCGTGCCATGGTGAACCCCGAAACAGACGTGGTGGTATCTCGTTATATTTAAGAGGGCGTTTATCTATGGCAAATGAGCATTACCTGCGCCTTGACTATAAGATCATACATATTCCCTATCCCGAGGTTCAGTGGGACGCCTCTTTCCTCATACTAGCCTTGATGGTCCCCGGTCATGGGTGGATGATGACAGAGTCTCAACCTAAAAGCTTAGCTGGTCGAAATTGATCCAGGTTGCCCTTATCCCCGGCCAGTCCTGAACAGGATATACACATAGAACGGTAGATTTTTGATGGTACAATCTCGACATCCGAAGAAATGAGCTCAACTCACATCTAGCATGTCATTCAACCAAATGTGCCAAGCCACCAGGATTAAGCCCTGGACTTCGAGTTGAGAATCAGACCAACAATGAGGCTAGCTAGCGTCAGCAATTCCTTGTCCGATGAACTGTCACAGAGAGGGAAACCATACCCGTAAAGTCCAAGAACTTCAGCGAAAATAAGAATGAGAATCATTCCCACGTAGACGCGAGATTGCTGCATATATGCGCGCACACCCTACGCAGATCGTTAGTGCCATAAAGCCATGGGTCTTGCATTAGAAGTAGGGCTTACCGCATCTCCAATAATTCCAATGGCGTATCCAGCAGCTAGACCGGTAAATCCAACCGACAACCCTGCTCCAAGGTGCATGAATCCACTTTAAAGGAGGGTCAGCACGGGGAAAGTGTGAGATTGGCTGGGGAGTTGATCATACGTATACAGAGCCTGACTATGGTCCCGATCCAGATCACCGTGAATAACGACGGCGACAACAAGACCGTACACCGCAATGATACCGGACATAATCACAGGAATCAAAGACTGACTCAGTTAGTAGGGAACGCAAGTGGTAGTATCTCAGCCAGGTCATGCCTTCATGATCAGATCCGGTCTGAATGTTCCAACACCCGAAATGGCAATTCCAGCCTTTGCCGTTCCATATGCGGCTCCCATCGCTGTTTGGTTATAAGTCGGGGACCATTATCAAGTTTAGACGAGGTAGGGGGGAAGACATACTCCCGAAGATCATCTTCGAGAGGCCGTTAGCGTTATCGGTAGGATTGAGGATTCGTCGGATGAACATACTGCAGCTGCGATACCCGCCTGATTTTTCTCATCAGCATGTTTTCGATAAATGAGAAATAACCCAAAAAATGAATACTCACAAACGAGAAGAAGGGAGAGAACTTGGGCGCGAACTCGCTGTCCGCCATGATGAAGGATGATACGGAGAACCTGGAAGGTGAGAAGAGAAGCTGCAGGAGTGATGATCCAGTGATAATCGATTGAAGAGAGCAAAAGGCCAGTAAGGAATCAGGCTGGAAAAGAAAGATGTCACAACCACTCGCGACAAGGGTTCTCGTTGACTAGAGCTGTTGAGGATGCCGTCTGGTCCGTTCCGAAGCAGCTCGCGGCCATGTCAGCCACTCCGAGACTACGGCAGACCGCAGCCGCCATCTGGCAAAACATGCTGGTTGGTCCGCTCACTTACCGCTCGTAACGCCGCCTTTTATTTCTGCCTGGGTTTTAGTCAGGGGGATGGAAGGCGGTGTGGCAGGGACTTGAGATTGCTGTCGGGTGCATTTTTAAAATTATGTACAAGACTGCCAGAAGCAGTGAACATGCAACAATTACTCCGTTATGCTTCATTGTCAAGTCCGCCAACCACCCTTCTGCCCAAAAAATGACAAAAAGAAAAGAGACAAAAAAGAAAACCTCCCCGACTGGGAGTCGAACCCAGGTCTCCCGCGCTCGTTCTCTGCTGAGTGACAAGCGGAAATCATGACCGTTAGACCATCGAGGAATTGATATCGGTTGATTCATATTTGTGCTACATGAACCTTTGACCAACCGATACGGTAACATTTGCGTTGGAGAAGTTGTATAGAAGACCCGCTCTCATTCTTTCATAGTCCTATGCAATGTCCCCATCATCCACGATATCTTCAAGATGATCATACATTTCCGGATTGACAATCTTCTTGAAATGACTGCTCGTCCGGCGAGGCTCCTGGTCCTCTGGTCTCTTCATCTTAACAAATAACCCCTCGTCCACGGCATGACGATGTTGCCAGTCCATCAACGCCCGATAGTCTCGACATCTGTGCGGGATGTTGAAGTCCGGCCAAGGATGGTCGACCGCATCTGTCCAGATATGTGTGAGAATATCCGTGTTTGCGTGGCATAGGATATTCTGCAGAATAATATGGATGCAATGCGATAGGTGAGCCCGATGCTTCTTGGTGGTTTGGTTGTATCCGCCTGGGTACGTGTTGTGATAGTAATGCTCAAAGTATGCCTCTTGTCGCAGCGCATCCAAGCAATGCAGCTGGTGGAAGACGTCAATCCGGCCTGCGTATAAGTCCGGACCCAGGCCGAATTCTAGCCCCAGTTTAACCGACTTCTCTGGGTCTTTTCCAATGGCCAAAACATCTTCCCGCGTCAGAGGAATCGGCCTCGTATCGGCGAGTTTGAACCAAGCGATGTCTACTTCGAGGCTGGGCTCTTGCCGGAATATGCTGAGTGGATCGTTGTTAAGAAAATTGCCATCTATCCATTCCGTGGAAAAGGAGACGTCGGTGTCGTCCATGGCGGGTGCTATACCGGTCATTCATCACACATGTGTGCTTTTGATTTGGTTCTTCAGTGCTTACAAGGCATCGATATGAAGTCCCTCAGAGAAGTGTTCGAGCTGTGACACCCCATTGGCGTGAGAGATCCAAAGAAAAATATCGCCGTGATACCTAGAAGGGTAATATTTATCCACAGTAAAGACACCTGGGATAGGGTCGCCATGAGTCTTCCATGATTGGTTTTAGTTCCTGATGTCGACCCAGGAATCAACTCATTATCCTCTTCACTCTCCACTCTATCGTATTGAATATGGTTATTGGAGAATAAGGACCTGAATCGTGGGTACCCTACCATCGTGAGATAGAAATCTTGCTCAGCGATGTTTGTAAGAGAAAAGAAAGTTGCATTTGATTATAACTACAATACGGAAGCAGTATATGGGCCTACAATACCTCGGGCTCGATGGAGCATATCCGAGCCGGGTGTACAATAGGCTATGCAGCGCAGCTCATACTACACCCTGTCTGATCTTTGAGTGTGGCTTGATCGAAGCCAATGGCATATCGTTCAGTAAGCTTGTATGATTTTCCTTATATTATCTTGCTATCCAGTTAGAAACGACATACGGGTAAAGATAAGCGACAAAAACGGCTTGGAGTGAAAGAGAGTAGCCTATATTTGCCGAACGTTTGTAGTACAGATTCGACTTGTATGATCAGTGAATGACTCCGGCCGCGTTGACGCCGCGATATACTCTTTTGCCTGAGACCGAAAGAGAAAAGGTCAGTATAAGCTGTCTTTCCACCCATCGAGTGCTGATTCCGACCAATCTGGGGAGATGGAGATGTCCCATAAGTTCGTGACATCGATGGCAGACGCTACAACCGCCCGCACTAGATAGCAAGGATAATTCCAAGTTTTCGCGTCGGAAGCTGAGAACTATCATGACATCGCTATTTATCTGCTAGGTCTCGCTTTCCTTCCGCTTTCAATTACCCCAACTGAGCCCGAATATAAATAGGAGCGCAATATCCAGCTTACAAGATCTTCACTATAACCACGCGCAACCTCAACAAGATCTGGAGAGACGTTGTCTTTGAGCAGTTCTCTGCAGATCTTTCCGCCAACGAACCGTTCCCTATTCGCTACCTTATAAACGCCACTGAGTGGAAAAGAGACATGTTTATCAACGTTCCAGAAAGAATCTCACTCGAGGCCTACCGCCGTTCGGATCTTATATTCTGTCGCACAAAATACCGCGAAACGGATCCGACCTACGAGGAGGAGAACCTCTCTGTCCAAGCACGTGTGTCAAGATATCAATCACAGGCTGAAAGGACAGACGAATAGCAACATGATCTGGAGTCCAAATATTATCCCTCTAAGACCTAACACTCGGTCACTGCCCCCAAAATAAGTCTAGATGATTAATATAAAGTATTAAAAAAAGACACTAGTATAGCTCTAATACTTAAACTGCTTCCTCCTTTACTCAGCCCTCATCTAATAATCCACTCCAGGAATGTTCAGATCTACTCAGTAAGCGGAAAGCGGCAAAGTGTACTGAAATGGAAAGAGCAAGTGTCTGAGCTGTGTAAGAAAGCTGGTGTGTATGCATTTTAATAATTGTGTCACAATACTAAGCGCTTGACTTGCCATGGAACAACGCTTTGGTATCATAGGTGTATTTCAGGTCAAGATGCCAGTAGTCGGCAGTGGTGGCCTTTGTGATCAACCACGCCTGGTCCAAAGCCTCGACAACCTCTTCCGGAAGCGGGCCTTTCTGGACGTCTTTCAGGTTGGTCTCTAGCTGCGCAAAGTTGCTCACACCAATCACAATCCCGTCCCGGCCATTTTCTGTCATGTTGAGAGCGGAATGGTGGTGAAGCCAACGGAACGCAGTCTCCGGCAATGTCAATCCGTGCTTTTCGACAACGGGCCTGATGACGCGCAGGGCGTCAAACGTCGCGTCCTGGAAATAGCGCTTACGGTACAGTTCCCCAATGACAGAATTGGCGCCATACCGGCCCTCCTGGGGAATTTCATTGGCCTTGTACTTGCCAGAGAAGAGCCCGCCGGCGAGCGGATTGTAAACCACGATGTCGATGCCGTACCGCTTGCATGCATGAACTAGCTCAGTCTCGATGGACCGAGCTGCAGATACCACAGTTAGATCCAGTTCTAGGTGACCCAGGTATCGGGCTCAGAAACAACTTACTAATGGCATTATACATGGCCTGATAAATAGTTGGGCGCACCCATCCCCTCTCACTGCAAAGAGTGACAATCTCCGCAACCTCAAATGCCGTGTAGTTACTAAGACCCAATTGCACAAATTTGCCCTCCTTATGCAGCTCATTGACGGCTTCCAAGGTCTCCGCAAAAGGAACAGACCGATCCGGAGCATGCAGATAGAAAATGTCGACCTGGTTGGTGTCGAGCTCTTTCAGAGAGAGTTCTATATTTTCCCGGAGAACGTTGGGCTTGTGATCTCCATGTTTTCTGGGATACCACTTGGTTGCCAACGTCAGACCACGCTCCTTCCATTTCGCTTGAGCGGTAAAGGCTTCCTGCAGTCCGTCCACATAGATCCGTGCGGTGTCAATCTCGTTGAAACCCTGTTGCTGGAAGTAATCCAAGCACTTGTTGAACTCGTCCAGAGATGTGATCCGGGCCGCCCTTGATTCTTCGGGTCCAAATGTCATAAGACCAAGGATCACCCTCGGCGTGGGATTCTGTGCTACCAAAGGCATTTTGGAAGATCGGCGCGTGTTACTAGTGGGGTTGTGCAGAGATCACGTCAGCCCAGGAATCATGCTGATGGATGGGATACATGAAGTTTAAGGTGTTACCTCTATTGGATGAGATAGTCTCCGATAAGGACTGAGGTTTCTCACAGATATCTGGATGCGTGTTGAGGGATGCCAATGTTGTACGGGGTAGACTTTAAAGTGGGATGTTGGAGATACCAAGCCCGGCTCCCCCGCATTCGATATCCACCACTTTCCACCAACTGCCGTCCTGCCGATTTCTTCATCTTTTCCTCCGAATCTCATCCGCATTGAGTAACTCGATGAGGAAGGGTTTCGGAGTACCACCTGGACATTTTAAGTTCTTGCACTCCTGGCCCCTCATAGTGCCGATCCGTCAGTATGCAGCGCTCCGCCGCTGCTCTTCTGCAAGCTAACCTCCACCCACTTCCTTCCCTACTAGCGATTCGCTAAAATCCACCGTCTTCAACTGCCATCTACCTTATCATCCCCGACTCCGAATTCCTTCAACATCCGGCGACCATTCATATTGCCGATCACGTTGCCCCACCATGGCTTCCACCACTGGCAGACGGTTCGCTATCCTGGTCATCAACCCGAACACTTCCAAGCACATGACGGATGCCTTAAACCCCATCGTGGAAAAACTCAGCTTCTCGGACGTCCAGTTCGATTACTTCACAGCCCCGTCGGAATCTGTCACCCTTCCGGATGGCCGAACAGTTGATGGCGTGCCCAGCATCAACTCCGGGGAGGATTCGGCGAAATCGGCGTTGCACTGCATGCCCTTCGTGGAGCCATTGATACCCAAATATGACGCCTTCCTTGTGGCGTGCTACTCCGCTCACCCCCTCGTGGGTATGTTGAAAAAAGCAATTATCAATCTGGAGGACAGCGCTTTACCCTGGGATGCGACGGAACCCGCAGCGAGGAGGAAATGCGTGACCGGCATCTTCGAAGCAAGTGTTGTCACGTCGCTGTCTTTGATTAGCTCGTTCCAACTTGTCGGCGATCAGGGATATGGCAAGACTCAGGCGCAGGACACATTCGGAATTATCTCCACAGGGAATGTCTGGAAGGAGGAACTTAGCAAGGCGGTTGCTGAAATGCTCATCCGTTCCGGGGATGCCACAAACCCGACCCGCCGTTTCGCCGGCGTAGAAACGACGGGACTTACGGCCGTTGAACTACATACTACACCTCCGGCGGAAGTCAAGCGGAGAATCAGCGAGGCTACCGAAAAGCTCATCAAGAGTACACCTGATCCATTGACTGCGATTTGTATGGGATGTGCCGGCATGGCAGGTATGGAGGAAGCGGTGCGAGAAGGCTGCATCAAGGCCTACGGACCGAAACAAGCGAAGCAGGTCCGAATTGTTGACGGCGTGGTTGCCGGTGCTGGGCTGCTGGTAACGGCGTGCAAGGCGGGATTTTGAACCTCCCGGTCGAGAGGCAATTCCTTATGAAGAGGTATGTATGGTACTAGGCAAAGTCCTGAAGATAACAAAACCCCTCATGAAGTATCATCATAAATAAATAATATATCGCATTCCAAAGTCAGTTAACCAACTCAGCGAGAGCATGGCTAGGAAGCTGTAGGTAATTATTGCCTTGTTTACGCGGCAGTGTCCATTAGTGGTGCCCAAGGCGCCAAAATCAGTCAATTTTAATATCTAATTCAATAAGAGAAGAAAATGGGTAATTCCATTAATTGTCCATGACTCCTTTCTCTTCTGTCTTTATTATTAAGAACAGCTCACCCCATAAGAAGAATACCGTGTGTTGGGGTAGATAAGCTGTTTGGCGCCTGAGGCAACGACACCATCAGCTCCAATTGAAGTTTCCCCGCGGCGCGCTACGCGTGGGCCGTCAACCATCGACTACCCCCAGCGGCCTCCCCCAAGATGCCTAGGTATGTGCCACGCCCCCGATCCTTCAGGCCGACTCCCTTGCCATGTGAACTATATATCACTGACAATTGTCCGCGCTGCAGAGAAATAATCACGATCCAGGCCGGCCAGTGCGGCAACAACGGTACGAATGCCCTCGATCCACATTTGCGCTTTTCCCTAGCCTTCTCGAAGCAGCATGTATATCAAATTGACGTCGCTGACATACGATATTTGCAGTCGGTGGCCAATTCTGGCAGCAGCTTTGCCAGGAACATGGAATCAGTCAGGATGGAAACTTGGAGGAATTCGCGACGGAGGGCGGCGATCGCAAGGATGTCTTCTTCTACCAGGTACATACCGACCCGGCTGCGTGGCTTATCTCTATGGCCTCTGGCCCTAGGAGGAGAAAGATACTGATCAGTCCTGTCTAGAGTGACGATACGCGATACATCCCCCGAGCGATCTTGCTAGATCTAGAACCTAGGGTATGATGCCATTTTTGCGGATGACCATCCCGAGAAATCCCCATATTCCTTCGAACCAACGACATGCTGAGTTTCTATAACACAGGTCCTCCACGGTATACAATCCGGTCCTTACAAGAACATCTACAATCCCGAAAACTTCTTCATCGGACAACAAGGAATTGGCGCTGGAAACAACTGGGGTGCAGGCTATGCTGCCGGTGAAGTGGTGCAAGAGGAAATCTTCGACATGATTGACCGTGAAGCGGACGGTAGCGACTCGCTGGAGGTAGGGATATATTGGACAAGGAATTGATCGGCCTCCGCTGACTCGACACAGGGATTCATGTTTCTACATTCCATTGCAGGTGGTACCGGTTCTGGACTGGGTAGTTTCATTCTGGAGCGGATGAACGACCGATTTCCGAAGAAGCTGATCCAGACATACTCCGTGTTCCCGGATACCCAATCGGCAGATGTTGTGGTGAATCCGTATAACAGTTTGCTTGCGATGAGAAGGTTGACGCAGAATGCCGACTCTGTGGTAAGATCCCAACCCCAAACCATCTGGGCGATGTTTTGTGGAAGAAGCTAAAAGTGTGGCTTTAGGTGGTTTTGGATAACGGAGCACTGTCGAGGATCGTTGCGGACAGACTTCACGTGCAGGAGCCTTCGTTCCAACAGACGAACCAACTGGTGAGTATTACTGTGCTTGCTACAGCTTGTAGGTCTTTCATTGCTAATTTGCCTACCATCAGGTTTCTACCGTCATGTCCGCCTCCACCACAACCCTCCGTTATCCCGGATATATGCACAATGACCTCGTCGGCATCATCGCTTCTCTCATCCCGACGCCTCGCAGCCACTTCTTGATCACCTCCTACACGCCATTCACAGGCGACAATATCGAGCAGGCGAAAACGATCCGGAAGACGACAGTGCTTGATGTCATGCGACGTCTGCTGCAGCCCAAGAACCGCATGGTCTCTATTAACCCGACGAAAACCAGTTGCTACATGAGTATTCTCAACATCATCCAGGGTGAAGCCGATCCCACCGACGTGCACAAATCCCTGCTCCGAATTCGCGAGCGGCGATTGGCGTCGTTTATTCCTTGGGGTCCCGCTAGCATCCAGGTTGCCCTGACCAAGAAATCACCGTACATGCAGAACACGCATCGAGTCAGCGGACTGATGCTGGCGAACCACACGTCGGTCGCAACGTTGTTCAAGCGGATCGTCCAGCAGTACGACCGCCTGCGGAAGCGGAACGCTTTCCTGGAACAGTACAAGAAGGAGAGTCCCTTCACCGACGGACTAGGCGAGTTCGACGAGGCACGCGCTGTCGTGATGGACCTCGTAGGGGAGTACGAGGCGGCCGAGAAAGAGACCTACCTGGACCCCGACGCCGGGAAGGAGAAGGAAATGGGGGTTTAATTTGATTATTTCATATTTGATTTCTTCTTAGCTTGGTGATTCACGGGCGATCTGGTGCGTTGCGATTGGTACATGGCGTTTTCTACAACAGTTTTTGTTTTTCCCTTTTGCTGTCTGATAACCCCGGGGGGTTCTATTTTACCTTTTTATTCTCATGCATGTCACCGTCAACCAAGGAAATTGAGAAAAGTTCAAGACGGACGTGAACATTAGTAGTCCTAGTAAGTACGGGGTACATTGCCACTAATTAGTCTAGTTAGTGCTAGCTACTTAACCCCTCAACAGTCACTCATTATTCACTTTGTTGGCAAGGCAGATATTTCGCCGCCCATCACGATTTCACGCCATCGTTATTCACTATCTACCAGCCCAGCAAACCCACAGATCCAATCACACCAGCATAAGTATATACGATCCCCACGGAGCCAGGGTCGGGTCGCCTCTTCTGGGTCCAAGGATGAAGTGTCTGTCCATCCCTGCCTTGCATGATCCCAACCGGTCGTGAGGAATTGATCGACTTGCCTGCCTCGCCTTATCGTGTCTTGGTCCGGTTGTGCCTCGCCTCGCTTCGTCGGGTTTGTAGATTAATTCGTGCTCGCCTGACGGGATCTTGGCTTCTTTCACATGTTTGTGAGATTGTCGATATTTTGAGGAGATGGGTGTTTATCTCTCCTCTCGTTTCTTTGTCCCTCTCTGTTATCTATGTACCTTCTTGGATTTTGGGCTGATATATCTCGCTTAATTCTGTCCGGATATACTTCGGCGATCTGTAAACCCGTAATATGATCCCAAAGAATCGATGAATACCGACTACGGTGTAGGTCACTCGAAACGACCAAATCAATCTCTACGGAAACCAAACCAAATGGAGGGACGGGAAACCCATCAAGAAGGAACCCGATGATGTGTCTGGGAGGAATTTGTGCCCAAGATGAGGAGGAGGGATGAAGATATCGGTAGAAGAGAGAGGAAGGAAAGGGAGGGGAAGGGAAGGGGCCTGAACGGATCCGGCGTTTCGTCGCCCGTTTATCGTGGCACCCGCAACTTAACTTGGCTTTTGGCTTTTCTGGTTCGATCGGGTCGGAGTTGGAGTTGGAGATGAAGGTTTGGATTTTTTCTTTTTGGGCTCTCTTCCTTTTGGAATTTTCGTGGAAGTTTCCTTGATTCTTTCTGGGTTTTTATTTGATTCTTGGATCTTGAGGGGAAGTGGGAAAGGTTTGATTTTTTCCCGGGGAGTTAGGTTAGTTACGAAGCAACGGAGTAACTATTGAGGGTAACTAGGAAATTCTTCGATTTCGAAATTCAATTCCGACCGGATTGGATTACCTGGCTAACTTACGGTGTGTACTCAGATAATTACTAGGTACTCCGTAGATAGTATCAGTTATTTGTCTCCCTTACTGACTTACCCCACGGATCTCTTCCGGGAAGTTCTTCATGGATGCTTGCATGGCGCCTCTAGCCGATATGTGCAGTACAGTAGGTATGTAGGTAGGTATGTAGGTGTGTACATTCTCCTTCACTCGGTGCAGGAAGAAAACGGTTTTGGTCTGTAACTAGGCACTTCAAGTTTGCGTTGCGTTGCATCGTGTGGCACTATGCACTATAGTATACCTATCAGGATTCCGGCTACAGGATGATGCCTCCTCATTTTGTATAGTTGACTACTCCCAGAAGGGATGGATGAATATCCTGGACAATCCCTGTCCAGCTCCGGACTTCGTCGAGGTCAGCCAGATGGACGTGTTTCTAACATTGCGATGCCCAGAGTGCTCGGACAGTTGATGACCGGGTTCGATAATTCGAGCCTGTCTGGTACGGAGTAAGCTCTGATCTGTGACAATCTCGACAAATCAAATCGGTGGAAGATTGGAGCTGCGTTGGAGGAAGAGCTGTGGTTGAGGAATGGGAGCTGACGGATATCAGGTGTGTAGGTACTTGGTAGATAGCGTAGGGCACCAGACAAGTCAGATGAACGCTGAACGCTGAAGACTGAACACTGGACCGAGAGACCAGAAGGTGCCTGGATGGCGTGGATCGGGTCATTGACCGGTTGGAGTGGGAATTATGATGTGATTTTCCTTTTCCTTTTTTTTTCTTTGTTTTCTTATTTTATTTTCTGTTAATAATCTTTAAATAATCCAATCGAAAAAGGATGATGGACGCCCGGAAAGGCAGGCGGACAAGGGACGAAAAGGAAGGCCTTAGAAAAGGGGCGCTGCCAACCACCTTGTTGGCCTGGATGCCTCGTCCATTATTTCCCAGGATTAATAATGCTGCAGCTTCAATTCTTTTCTCAACGCTCCGCGATTCTCTTCCGAACTTCAACCAGGAACCGTGGAAGAGACTCCCTTGACGGCCATCCGCGCGGTCCGTTTGAATTTGCCTCCTACTGACCGGAGTGTGCTAACGTCCAGAATTCCATCCCCATCTCCATCCTAATTACAATTCTAAGCCCAATCCTCAAGGCGGGCTCCACCTCCCCCCGATTTGCCTCCACCCGGATGACTAGTCGGGTCGACGCCTACGACTGCTACGACATCGGATCAGCGCGGTGCAGGTGGTAACGTATTTCACCACCGAGTCGGCCACACCACCGAGTCGGCCACCTCAGTATTCCCTATAAACCGGCCATTTTTCT